>NW_028254739.1:0-15219 GCF_964263255.1 Lissotriton vulgaris
TAACGCCCATGGTTTAGTGGATGTTTCAACCACGACATACATCAATATCTCTAAGTGATATCTATACTGTTGATCTGCTCTCCATGGCCCTGTGCACCTCCGTGTGACCGGTTCTATCCAGCAGCTCTCCTCGTTTACCATTAAATTATCAATGTATTTGGGAATTGATCTCATTAATATTAACCTGACATTATATAATTAGAGTACTGAATTTCCATTATCATATCTGATGCCCTCACCTGTCGACCCTATACCAATCCCGTTAAAGGGGTGTGTGCTATGTTATGTTATGATCAAATCAGGGATATTGTCCCACCTCTAATTTAATTTATTTACATATCGACTAGGTCGTCCGCCCCGTCCTCCTGTCCTGATGAAGACCCTACTGCAAGGATACAACTAAATCCTGCGTAATTCTTAAGGGTCGAAACGTCGACAACCACTTGTTTTTGAATGTCAACTTCACGCCCGAATGTTTCATAAATTGAACAATGTGAAGTATGCTTTACTTGAAAACTGACTAATGAGTCTTGTGCTTTGTACATAATGTGTAACTTTATTAATGTATAGATTTTTATTGGTTGAGTGTTTGTCACCTTTAAATCATTCCTTTTCTCCTGCACTACGTCCTCACACAACCACTAGCCCCACCCCCACCTCCCTTTCTTTTGGGGCACTACCTAATACTACGTATTTGATGTACCAATTCTTGTATATCCATTATGCATTCCCATTGTGATTAAAACAATGAGGATAGATTGATTGTCTATGTGATTTATATTTTTCACTGTTCTTAAGTCTTGTCCTTCCTTACTGGGACCCCTTCCTCTTAATACTTAGTCCACCCAGGTCCCAGTGACTATACTTGGGTAAAACCCCCTAATTCTTATACATCCCTTCTGTAGGCACCCAACTCACCCTGCCCAGCTGCAAACAATTTTCGGCAGTGTGCAGTATGAAGTTGGGCAGAGGAGCTGGTTTGCATCCAGATCTTGTACCTAACTGCCGGCGGGTGCCAAACTCCCTGCCACACCCAGCAATTGACAGACAATTAAAAAGACATTCTCCATGCAATTTAGTACAGAAGAACTACCCATAATTTCTGGGAAGGGATGGCAGACACATTGAGAACAGCTCTGGGAAGTCCAATAGACCTAAATCCTAAAAATGGTACTACTACATATCCTAGAAAGTGAAAGATACTCACAGACTGAAAGGGCCTGTGAGGGGTTGAATACTTGGGGTTCCTCACTTACAGGTCCTCCACCTTGTCGTCCTCGCAATGGACATCCTCTGCGTTGCAGGACTTGGAAAAACAAAGACAGAAAGGTCAAACAGACTTGCAACTCTGTAAAAAGGACCGTCTCTTTAAACAGGCCCACTGAGTTGACCAATCAGAAGATGGCTGCGAGAAGAAATAGGAATCGTGAACATTGGAAGAGAAAACAAGAAACGAGGACGTGAAGCCCTGTGAAGACAGAACAGACACTGGGGAGGAGGAAAGAATTGCCTGGGGTATTTCTGCCAAGAGGAAGAAGTGCCCAACTGGAAGGGTGGCCGCCACAGAAGCCGCCGACCCGGAGAGACTCGAAGGACTGCATGGAGAGGAGGAAGTCGCCTTGGGCATGGAGGAGTGGTGGATTGCCCTGTAGGACGCTGGCTAGTCGCTGTAAATCTGGAAAGTTGCGGCAGAGCAAGTGAGTACCCCGGGCCAGATTGTGGATTTTACTGAGAATAGGGCAGAGAGAGGAGGGTGTGGGAGGGAATAACGGACACTGGGCACAGGTGATGTTGATGAAGGGTCCAGAGATTGAGCCTATGCTTTCTCTTACAAAAACCTTAACCAAAGGAAAAATCCAACTAAAAAGTATGCATGCATAATAGGACTACGGGTCCTATAAGGCATTGGGTGGAATAGGAAACTGAGATTTGAATCTGTATTATTTGCCTTACCGAAAGGGACTAAGACAGGTGCATGAATGTGATATTGTATGTAAAACCGCACATGTTTATACTTCCTGAATATCCCCAAGATAAAGGATATATAGCCCTCCTCCCGGCTCGGGTAACTGCCAAAGCAAACTCCAGATCAGAGGGTGCGTCATCAAGAACGTACTACCCCAGCAAGGTCTGATAAAATATAAAAAACTCCTCGTAAAAAGGGATGACGATGCCGTGTTCTGGCCAATAATACTTTTATTTAAGTCGACTGGTAACAGTCGACTTAAATAAAAGTATTGTTGGCTAGAACACTGCGTCGCCATCCCTTGTTACGGGGAGTTTTGTATATGTATATATATATATATATATATATATATATATATATATATATATATATATATATATATATATATATATATATATATATATATATGTATATATATATATATTCACTGAAAAAAACCATAGGTTTCACACCAGTTATAGTTAGGAATTAGCATTTAAAAAACCTATTAAATTCACTGAAAAAACCATAGGTTTCACACCAGTTATAGTTAGCTGCAAATTTTACTGATATAAAACCATTGAAATTCCCACGTTATAGTTAGTCGGACTCACTATAACTTGCGCGTGCAATGCACTGCTGATGACATCACATATTACATCACTCATGACATGGTCAGTGACATCACTCATGACATCACTGATGACACCATCCTTGTGACACAGTCACAGACCTCCTCTCAGTGTAAAGTAACCCTTGAGACACATATTCAAAAATAGAAACTGAAATTTTTAAAAAATGGACATACCTATATCAGTTACAACAAGCAATTCTGTACTTCCACTATCTATATACACATCCACTCATTCACCAACAGTTCTATATAGTCACTCATACATATACTCACTCATCATATGAAGAGATACACCTATACATCCTGTTACACACCGACATTCATCCAAAAGTTACTCACACACATATTCACACGTGCAAATAAACTATTGAACAACCATTTATTTGAATATAGAGTTATACACACACTTCCACCTTACTTCTACTGAAAATTACACATATTTATTCTCTTAAACAATCACTTATAGAAACACATACTTATTTAAACAGGAAATCTTACAATCTCTTACTCTCACATATACTCACTTATATACATCAATATTCATCTATACTAGATTAAAACATATGTAGTTACTGATAAAGACACTAGTGAGACAGTCATTCACTCACTAACAAACACATATAGACACTCATCCACCCATACAGTCCTGTACATATGCTGTCTTCAAAACACATACAAACAAAGAGTCAGTCACTCATGCATCTATGTGCTAAGTAATACCTCCACCAAACCACATAGACACTCATACTGATACTACTAAAAATATCAAATAACCCATATACATACGCATGTAGCTACTTATCAACACATGTAGCCACTTATACACAAAGTGAAACACTAATATATGTATTTAAATATTTAAACATAACTCACTAATATTTATTTTTCAGAAAGACACATATTCACTGGATGGTGTCATCAGTGATGTCATGAGTGATGTCACTGACCATGTCATGAGTGATGTAATATGTGATGTCATCAGCAGTGCATTGCACGCGCAAGTTATAGTGAGTCCGACTAACTATAACGTGGGAATTTCAATGGTTTTATATCAGTAAAATTTGCAGCTAACTATAACTGGTGTGAAACCTATGGTTTTTTCAGTGAATTTAATAGGTTTTTTAAATGCTAATTCCTAACTATAACTGGTGTGAAACCTATGGTTTTTTTCAGTGAATTTCAAAGGTTTTTTTAATGCTAATTCCTTACTATAAGTTTCACTTTATAAATAAGACTGTTAGCACTCTAGTTGTTCTTTTTAACACTCTGGTACATTCTGTCATTGGGCTACAGTTGGGCTACATCTAGTTGAATTTTGGGCTACATTTACAATTTTTGATCTCTGGTGGCCATCTTTGGGCTTCATTGGGCTACTTTGGGCTACATTTGGGCTACATTTTGGCTCTAACATATATTAAGCCCAATGTAGCACAATACATATTTTTATAAAGTTAATTTTTTTACAAACCACTTCAGAATAGGGCTACCTGTCTCTACAATTATCCCATTTTTTTTTTTTTAATTTTTGGGGGGAGCGCTCCCAGAGCGCGCCCCGGAGTGCGCCCCGAAAAGCGTATTTCTGAAAAGCGCCCCCGGGCGCGCTCCGGGGAGCGTCTCGTGAGCGCCAATATCGCAAACGAAAACATGATCGTGACGTATCGCGTAGCCGCGACCGCGTGATACGCACGGCGTAAGCGCACCCGGAAGTACTCGAACAAATACGATCGCAAAACGTAAACTTCCGACGCGCTTACGCTGCGCGCCCCCGTGCGCGTAGCGTAAGCGCGTCGGGTCATGTGAGCAGAAAATAACATTTTTCATTGGTTCATAACAGTTTTAGTTTCATAATGATGAAGCCCCTGGTCTTGTGACCTGAAAATAACACTTCTCATTGGTTCAGGACAGTTTTTTTTTCTAAATGATGAAAGACCCCACCTTTTTTCCTTATTCTGACTTTGTCCTTTGACTGAGGAAGACCTGTTTGTTGCTCTCTCTACTTTTTTGCTCCAATGGCTTCAGTAGTAGCATCAGCTGGTGCATCTGCCCCACCACCACCACCACCAAGAGGACCAGCTCCAAATTATATTGGTGATCAAGAACAGGAGGAGGAGGAAGAGGAAGAGGAGGAGGGGAGAAGAAGATGGCTGCCAGAAGAAAATACACCTTACAAACCCAAACCACACATTGTTTGGCAGTTTTTTTCAATCCCAGAGGGGCAAAAAAAGGTGAATGCTCCCAAGGTGACTTGCCTCATCTGCAATGATGAACTTTCACGGGGCAACCCAAACAATAAATATTATTTTGGTAACTATACCATGATTCGGCACATGACAAGAAAACATCCAAACAACTACTCTCGTGCAGAGTTCCGGGAACTGGCCAGTAACCTCCCCCAGTCATCAAGGACCCCCTCCCAAAGAAACCAACCCACTTCCTCGCAACCAGAAACATCTGAGGTGATGCCTTGCATTCAGCCGAGATTTGCTGATTTTAAAATTACTTGTACTGCTTGTGGCAAGCTTATCTCCTATGGGGAACAAAGTATTAAGCTCATCGTCCTTGCAGGTGATAATCACAAGTGCCCCAAAAAGAAATAATGTTTTGGGTTTTTTGTTTTTTTGCTCCAGTTGAGCCAGTTTCAATTTCCTTTTTTTGTTTCTCCCCCTAAAAAATACAAAAAAAAATATAAAACTGTTTTGAAAAGCCAAAAAAAGTTCAAAAAGTTCCAAAAACACAAAAAAAATATAAAACAACAAAAAGAAGAAAAAAAAAAGTTCTTTTAAGAACTACCTCCAATTTCTAAATAAAAACTTCATTTTTTTAAAACTCTGTCATCTTTTTCCCTCATTTTACGCTCCCCGGTGCGCTACCTGGTGCGCGCACCGAGCGCTTCCCCCGCGCAAAACGAAAAAAAAAAAATATTTTAAATGCCCCGCGGGGCCCTTTTATAGCCCCCACATCAAACCTAGGGGGTCAAAGGGGTCTATCCCTGACGCCTTATGGTCAGTTCCCACTTTGTTTTAGCCACCTCTTATGTCTCGATTTTACCGAGACACAAGATGGCGACCGCTCTGGACTGTTTGGAATGTTTACAGACACCCGAGAGCCAATCAGCTTTCCATGCGCACCTCGCGTGTCGCGCCTGGAGCGCACTCCGGTGCGCGCACCTGTGCGCTGCTATAGATATATATATTTTTTGGGACCTAAATTACTCAAAATCCACTGGAGCACATATCTTGAGACATAGCAAAGGCACATCGGGCTACCAGTCCCTACAATTTTGCCAAGTTTGGTGTAAATCCATTCAGCCGTTCGGGCTAAAAGTGAAATCGACCGCCCTATGGAAATTAACATGGGGAAAACGCGTTTTGGGACCCCCCTTTTATCTCGGCCCCCGCTTATTGTATCCCCCCCAAACTTTCAGGGAAGGACCGGAGCTCGACGAGGCCATTTTCATGAAATTTTCAGGCAGATTCGTCAACCGGTCCCAAAGTTATTCCAAATAGAATTTTGAGATTTAACATTGAAAAAAATCCTAACTATAACTACCTACTGGCGACCGCCAGTAGGATATATATATATATATATATATATATATATATATATATATATATATATATATATATATATATATATATATATATATATATATATATATATATATATATATATATATATATATATATATATATATATATATATATATATATATATATATATATATATATATATATATATATATATATATATATATATATATATATATATATATATATATATATATATATATATATATTCACTGAAAAAACCATAGGTTTCCCACCAGTTATAGTTAGGATTTAGCATTTAAAAAACCTATTAAATTCACTGAAAAAAACATAGGTTTCACACCAGTTATAGTTAGCTGGAAATTTTACTAACATAAAACCATTGAAATTCCCACGTTATAGTTAGTTGGACTCACTATAACTTGCGCGTGTAATGCACTGCTGATGATGTCACATATTACATCACTCATGACATGGTCAGTGACATCACTCATGACATCACTGATGACACCATCCAGTGAATGTGTGCCTTTATGAAAAATAAATATGTCTTATATATGTATATGTAAAGGTCAATGGAAGAATAAATGTTTAAATAAGTGTCTTAATGGATGTTTTTTTATTTTTTAAATGATTGGTTAACTGGCTTATTAAGTGTATTTTAGTGAATACATATATTAGCGAATATTGTTTAAATATTTAAATGTTTGTATCAGTGTTTCACTTTGTGTATAAGTGGCTGCATGGGTTGGTGAGTAGCTACATGTGTGTGTATATGGGTTATTAGATGTTTTTTTTAGTATCAGTATGAGTGTCTCTATGGTTTGGTGGAGGCATTACTTAGCACAGAGATGCATAAATGACTGACTCACTGTTTGTATGTGTTTGGAAGACGGCATATGTGCAGGACTGTATGGATGGATGAGTGTGTAAATGTGTGTGTTAGTGAGTGAATGACTGTCTCACTAGTGTCTTTATCAGTAACTACATATGTTTTAATCTAGTATATGTGAGTATTGATGTATATAAGTGAGTATATGTGAGAGTGAGAGATTGTAAGAGTTCCTGTTTAAATAAGTATGTGTTTCTATGAGTGATTGTTTAAGAGAGTAAGTATGTGTAAGTTTCCTTAGAAGTAAGGTGGTAGTGTGTGTATAGCTGTATATTCAAATAAATGGATGATCAATAGTTTATTTGCATGTGTGAGTATGTATGTGAGCAACTTTTGGAAGACTGTCGATGTGTTACAGGATGTATAGGTGTATCACTACATATGATGAGTGAGTATATGTTTGAGTGACTACATAGAACTGTTGGTGAATTAGTGGATGTGTATATAAATGGTGGAATTACTGAATTGGTTGTTGTAACTGGTATGGGTATCTCCTTTTTTTTGAAAATTTTAGTTTCTATTTTTGAATATTTTGTTCAAGGGTTACAGTGAAAGGAGGTCTGTCACAAGGATGGTGTCATCAGTGATGTCATGAGTGATGTCACTGACCATGTCATGAGTGATGTAATATGTGACGTCATCAGCAGTGCATTGCAGGCGCGCAAGTTATAGTGAGTCCAACTAACTATAACGTGGGAATTTCAATGGTTTTATGTCAGTAAAATTTCCAGCTAACTATAACTGGGGTATGGTTTTTTCAGTGAATTTAATAGGTTTTTTAAATGCTAAATCCTAACTATAAGTGGTGTGAAACCTATGGTTTTTTCAGTGAATTTCATAGGTTTTTTAAATGCTAATTCCTAACTATAACGAATGTGAAACCTATGGTTTTTTCAGTGAATTTCATAGGTTTTTTAAATGCTAATTCCTAACTATATATAAGGCCACAAACCTATATTTTTTTCTTTGAATTTCAACATTTTGTTAATAGCAAATGTCTACAGCTATAAAATGTAATATTTCTGAAAAAGAATGAATCCTATATTTTATTTGTATTTAAAACAAATTTTTTAATGTATATATATATAATTATTTTTTTTTTTTTACCCTGGAGCGCTCCCGGGGTACGCCCTGGTGAGCGCCCCGGAAAGCGTAGTCTTTTGAAGCGCCCCAGTACGCGCTCCGGAGAGCGTGCCGTTATCGCTATTGCCGCGAACAAAAACATCATTGTGACGTATCGCGTAGCCGCGTCCACGTGATACGCACGGCGTAAGCGCACCCGGAAGCACTCGAGCGAATACGATCGCGCAACATAAACATGTGACGCGCTTACGCGACGCACCCGGGGGCGCGCCGCGTAAGCGCGTCGGTCATGTGACCTGAAAATAACACTTTTTATTGATGCAGAACAGTTTTGGTTTCATAATGATGAAATCCCTGGTCTTGTGACCTGAAAATAACACTTCTCATTGGTTCAGGCCTTTTTTTTTTTCCAAATGATGAAAGACCCCACCTTTATTCCTTATTCTGACTTTGTCCTTTGACTTAAGAAGACCTGTTTGGCAATCTTTCAAGTATATTTTGTACTTTGAAATGGCTTAAATAGCAGCAGCAGCTGGAGCATCTGCACCACCACCACCACCACAACCACCAAGAGGACCACCACAAGATTACATTGGTGGTCAACAAGAGGAGGAGGAGGAGGAGGAAGAGGAGGAGGGGAGGAGAAGATGGCTGCAAGAACACAATACCCCATACCAGCCAAAACCACACATCGTATGGGAGTTTTTTTCGATCCCAGAGGGAAAGAAAAAAGTAAATGCGGCCAAGGTGACTTGCCTAATCTGTGGCGTGGAACTTTCCAGGGGAAACCCTAAGAAGAAATACTCTTTCGGAAACAACACCATGATTCGCCACATGCAGCGCAGGCATCCAATAAACTATTCTGCTGCAGAGATGAGGGAACTGGCCAGTTACCTTCCCCAATCTTCAAGCTCCACCTCCCCAAAAAATCAACCCACTGCAACGGGACCAGAGGCAAGGGAAACGATGCCTTGCATTCAGCCACGGTTTGCGGATTTCCGTATAACATGCATACATTGTGGTAAGACCATCTCGTATGGTGAACTGAGCATAAAGCTCATCGTCCTTGCTGGGGACAACCACAAATGCCCCAAAAACCCTAATTTTTTCTTATTTTTTTTCCTGCTCCAGTTGAGCCATTTTCAATTCCCTGTTTTTTCGTTTATCCCCATAAAAATACCAAAAAATATATAAAATAGTTCATAAAAGCCAAAAAAAGTACAAAATGTTACAAAACACACAAAAATATAAAACAACAAAAAGAAGAAAAAAAACAGTTCTTTTTAGAACTACCTCCAAATTATAAAAAAAAAGGCTACATTTTTTAATAACTCTGTCATTCTTCTTTCCCCATGGGCCGCTCCCCGGTCCGCTACCCGGTGCGCTTTCCGGGCGCTCCCCCCGCGCAAATAAAAAAAAGAACTATTATTTTGCACCGCGGGGCCCTTTTATAGCCCCCATATCAAACCTACGGGGTCAGGGGGGGTCTACCCTGCCCCCTTATGGTCAATTCCCCCTTTGTTTTTGCCACCTCTTGTGTCTCGATCCTACCGAGACACAAGATGGCGGCTGCTCCGGACTGTTTTGAATGTTTACAGACACCCGAGAGCCAATCAGCTTTCCGTGCGTACCTCGCGTGGCGCGCCCAGAGCGCTCCCTGGTGCGCGTCCAGGGGCGCTGCCATAGATATATATATTTTTTTGAACCTAAATTACTCAAAATCCACTGGAGAACATATCTTGAGTCATAGCAAAGGCACATCGGGCTACCAGTCCCTACAATTTAGCCAAGTTTGGTGGAAATCCATTCAGCCGTTCGGGCTAAAAGTGAGGCCGACCGCCCTATGGAAATTAACATGGGGAAAACACGTTTTGGGACCCCCCTTTTATCTCGGCCCCCGCTTGACGAATCCCCCCCACATTTTCAGGGAAGGATCGGAGCGGGCCACGAAGTTTGAGAAATTCGCGAAGATTCGTCCACCGGCGCCAAAGTTATTCCCAATAGAATGTTGCGGATTTCCTATGGAAAGTAGATCCTAACTATAACTACTTACTGGCGACCGCCAGTAGGTAATTTATATATATCTATACTACTATTATAAAGAGAGAACTTGCACCTTTTGGCAAGGTAATCTCGGGAACCACAGCGCCAATCTACACACCCGATACATCTTTGAAAATGTCAGGGTGTGTAGATGGACATAGGCTATATACATTTTTAAAAAAAAGCAAAATAAAAAAATTAATTTACAAAACAAGGTAGTCCCCTGAAAGTAGCGCCGGCCGGGACCTCGTGCTGGCCGCGACGCGCGTCATGACGAAGGAGGAGCGGTGGCATCATGGAGGAGCGGCAGCGTCATGGAGGAGCGGCGGGGCGGTGGTGCAGTGGTGCAGTGAGTAGCGGCAGCGACGACATGAAGAGGCGGCGGTGCAGTGGTGGCGACATGAAGAGGAGGAGCGGCAGTACTCGGGAGGCTGGAGGCCTGGGGCGGGAGGCTGGAGGCGGGCGGGAGGGAGTCGGCGGGTGCACCGCTCGACAACATGCTGCCCCAGCCACCTTCTGGCCCCGGGCTAAAAATGCAGCCCCCAGCCCCCTTCTGCCCCATGCAACTCTGGGGCGGGCTGCTAGTATATATAAATATATATATATATATTACCTACTGGCGGTCGCCAGTAGGTAGTTATAGTTAGGATTTTTTTCAATGTTAAATCTCAAAATTCTATTTGGAATAACTTTGGCGCCGGTTGACGAATTTGCCTGAAAATTTCCTAAAAATGGCCTCACGGTGCCTCGGTCCTTCCCTGAAAGTTTGGGGGGGATTTATCGAGCGGGGGCTGAGATAAATGGGGGGTCCCAAAACATGTTTTCCCCATGTTAATTTCCATAGGGCGGTCAACCTCACTTTTAGCCCGAACGGCTGAATGGATTTCCACCAAACTTGGCAAAATTGTAGGGACTGGTAGCCCGATGTGCCTTTGCTATGTCTCAAGATATGTGCTTCAGTGTATCTTGAGTAATTTAGGTTAAAAAAAATATACATATATATGGCAGCGCCCCGGTACGCGCTCCGGGGAGCGCTCCGGGCGCGCCCCGGGCGCGCCACGCGACTTGCGCGCAGAAAGCTGATTGGTTCTTGGGTGTCTGTAAACATTCGAAACAGTCCGGAGCGGCCGCCACCTTGTGTCTCAGTAGGATCGAGACACAAGAGGTGGCCAAAACAAAGGGGGAAATGACCATAAGGGGGCAGGGTAGACCCCCCTGACCCCTTAGGTTTGATGCGGGGGCTATAAAAGGGTCCCGCTGGGCAAAAAAATCTTTTTATTTTTATTTTCGCGGGGGGAGGGGGCGCCCGGTATGCGCACCGGGGAGTGCACCGGGAGAAAAGAGAATGGCAGAGTTTAAAAATTTAAGTCATTTTATATAAATGGGAGGTAGTTCTGAAAAGAACTTTTTTTTTAATTGTTTTTGTTGTTTTATATTTTTTTTTGTGAACATTTTTTACTTTTTTTGGTTTTTCAAAACAATTTTATATTTTTTTTGTTTTTTTAGTACTTCGAAAAAAACAGACGGATTTGAAAATGGCTCAACCGGAGCAAAAAAAAAACAATAAAGAATCATTGCTTTGGTTTGTGAGAGCACTTGTGGTTTTCTTCTGCTCTGTTAATTAAGGTGATACTTTTTTCACCATAAGTAATAGTAGCCCCACAATAAATACAAACTATTTTGAAGTTTGAGAATTTGCATTGGATGTTGGGCACAATTTGACACCCTTCAGGTGCTGCAAAAGATTATTCCGCACTTGAGGTGCTAGGCTGAGGGGTCTGTGGGTTGTCAGCCATAGCTCTCACCTGTGCTTGAGCCAAATTATTTGGGTGCCACCTCTCCATGTAAATGTAAATGTAGGTATACTTATATAGCGCGACCTGTCACCACAAAGGGCATCCTGGCGCTTGCCTAGGGAACCCGTCCTGGTATTCCCCTGTGAGAGGCCCCGGCAGGGTATCCACAAGGTGAAAGCCAGGCATCCCGCTGCGAGGGGCCGTTGTGGAGATTAAGCAAGCTATTGCCCAGAGTCGCAGAGCGTGAACCCGTGAGTCGAGAAGGCACCGGAGCGAGAATTATCGAGACCGTGGAATTTTTAGCCCAAGACCCGCCGAGGCGGGGAATTGAACCCTGGTCCAGGGCCGATCTCAGCTTCCGGGTCTGCCGCCTCTAACCCCTGAGCCACACTTCTCCACTGTGTGGCGAATCATGGTGTGGTTGCCAAAACTATATTTTTTAGCAGGATTGCCACGTGAAAGGATGTTCTTGCAAATTAGACATGTTACTTTAGGGGCATTAACTTTCTTCAGTCCTGCAGGAAACTTAAATAATTGCCAAATGTAGTGCTCCTTTATACGAGATGGGTGGGGTTCCTCTGGTAGGAACTGTCTCTCCTGCTCCTCCTGCTCCTCTTCCTCCTCTTCGTCCTGCTCACCACCAAAAAGCAGAGGTGGTGGTGGTCCTTTTGGTGGTGGTGTTGGAGCACCAGCAGCAGCAAGTAGAGTAGCCATTATTGGTCTCTCACAAAGAAATAGCTCTTGCTCTCTCAAAGAAGAAAGTAAGAATGAGGAAAAAAGGTGGGGGCTTTCCTCATTTGGAAAAAAAAATATTAGGAACCAATGAAAAGTGTTATTTTCAAGTCACATGACCCGATGCGCGTACGTTACGCGCTCCGGCGCGCTTACGTTACGCGCTCCGGGCCGCGCCGCGGAGCGCTTCCGGATGCGTTTACGCAGCGCGTCATAAGACACATCGCGCGGCTACGCGATACGGCACGCGATACGTCACGCTTACGCGACGCGTCGCAATTTTGTTTTCGATCGCGACATTGGCGCTAACGGGGCGCTTCAAAATACTACGCTTTCCGGGGCGCTCACCGGGGCGCTCACCGGGGCGCGCACCGGGAGCGCTCCAGGGCAAAAAAAAAAATACAAAAAAAAATGAAAAATTGTAAGGACTGGTAGCCCGATGTGCGTTTGCTATGTCTCAAGATATATGCTCCAGTTGTTTTTAAGAAAATTAACTTTAAAAAAATATATATTGGGCTACATTGGGCTATATATATGTTAGAGCCCAAATGTAGCCCAAATGTAGCCCAATGTAGCCCAATGTAGCCCAAAGATGGCCACCAGAGACAAAAAAATACAAATGTAGCCCAAATATCAGCCAGATGTAGCGCAACTATAGCCCAATGATAGTATGTACCAGAGTGTTCTAAAGAACAACTAGAGCGCTAACAGTCTTACTTATAAAGTGAGACTTTTAGTTAGGAATTAGCATTAAAAAACCTTTGAAATTCACTGAAAAAACCATAGGTTTCACACCAGTTATAGTTAGGAATTAGCATTTAAAAAACCTATTAAATTCACTGAAAAAACCATAGGTTTCACACCAGTTATAGTTACCTGGAAATTTTACTGACATAAAACCATTGAAATTCCCACGTTATAGTTAGTTGGACTCACTATAACTTGCGCGTGTAATGCACTGCTGATGACATCACATATTACATCACTCATGACATGGTCAGTGACATCACTCATGACATCACTGATATTTCTGTACTGGAGGGAGGAAGTAAGAAGGAAAGGGGCACTTATTATTTTCCTTTTATCAGAAGTATAGTGAACATCGATTCAATCACTCTATATCCCTTAGATTGTTTTTCACTCGGATTCTCTTTTTCCCACATACCCACCAAAGGTGTTGGAGACGGAAAAATCTATACATTGGCCCTTAAATAGTTACTTACCACTTGTTTCTTTTTCTGCTGAGAATCGGGAGAACCCAGTCACAGCTGAAGACCTAGAAGGAAAAGAGGAGAAGACGAAAATCATATTTTGAAAAGATATGCATTGACACTTATGCATATTAGTATTGCAATCAAATCTGAATAAAAGACACCTTCGCGAAACATATCAAGTCTTCTCGCCTTTCATCCGGCCCAGTCTCCTACAAGTACCACATGGCCCTATTGAGATTAGAGCTGGTTCTGGGTAACCGGGATATTACTAAGGCACAGCTAATGACTCCATACCTTTTATCAGCTATGGATGTTTGGCATAACTTTTAATTAGATGTAGTCAACAGCCGTGGCCCATGCATGTAAGAGCAGTGAGGCTGTGGGGTTGAATGGGGGAGGGATTTTGACAGATGACAATGAGGGAAAATTAAATAAATGATTAATTTTCCCTCGTTGTCGTATGTCGAAATCCCCTCCACTCGGCCCCACCGCTCTTAACTGCACGGGCCACGACTGCAAGTCAGTTGTAATAGTTGCTACCTCTAGCATGCCACCTGGCATCCTTGACTGTGCCGTTACCACTCCATTTCTCACAGTTGTCAAGACTGAGAAGGAAGCACAAAAACAGGGTTTCGAAAGACATGTTCACACCTTGATAAGAATGTTTAATATCGGAATTAATCAGGGATATAAGTCTGTAGCTAGAGCAAAGCACTGTGCCAAGTTTTGGAACCAGGGTGATAATAGGCTTATTGAATTCCAGTCTTCTAGTCCAGCCCCATCTGTCTCTTTGAAGACTGCATGCAGGAAAAGTAACACTGTACCTATATTCATTTTATGAATTTCAATGGAGAACCCATCTTCACCAGAAGCTTTGCCAGTGACCATTGCTTTTATCATCTCCATCTCTTCATCTAATATTTTGCCTGCCAAGGGATCTGTGTCCTGTAGCAAAAGGATTTGGCAAGAGCAGCCATAATGCAGCCCCCTACTCCGCAGTTAATGTTGATTGACCCTCGGAGGACCAGAATCCTGGAAAGGCAGCAAACCCTCTGGTGATGTCTGATCGCATTGTGAGAAGCCACCGTTTGTCTGTACGGATAGTAGGATTCATTGATAAACACTGCTTCAATTGCTTAACTAGGCGTCTATCTGCCTTTCTAATGCTTGTAACATCTCCACTTACGGCCAAACAAAATATATTCTGACTTGGACATGAACAGGTTAGTCAGAACATATTTTGTTTTCTCAGGGTGCTGGAGAAGACGTTCGGAGGGGTTTGATTGATATTGGGGCTGCAACTGAGCAATTGATCTATCAGGTGTTCTTTGT
>NW_028254740.1:0-57000 GCF_964263255.1 Lissotriton vulgaris
TTTGCTTACTCAAAATCTTAAATTTTGACCAATTTCAGGCACAGAAATGACTTTAAACACACTTATTTTAGTTGAAAAAGTAATAATTCACATTCCAAACCGTCATTTAAAGTCAAAGATTAAAATGTTAAAATTTCATCAATATTGACCATTTTTCACGTTCGACTGGTCCGGGGTCATCGTTTTTTCATCAGAAAATTGATTTTTTGGACTTCTACAAAAAATGATTCAAAATGTCATTTGGATCGGGCCTCCATGTTGAATAACCACTTTTTAAACCCTCACAGTGACAAAATTGCCATTTTTACAGAGTTATGCTTACTCAAAATCTTAAATTTGGACCAATTTCAGGCACAGAAATGACTTTAACACACTTATTTTAGTTGAAAAAGTAATAATTCACATACAACCGTCATTTAAAGTCAAAAGATTAAAATTTTAAAATTTCCATCAATATTGACCATTTTTTCAACGTTCGACTGGTCCGGGGTCATGTTTTTCATCAGAAAATTGAATTTTTTGGTCCTCCAAAAATGATTCAAAATGTCATTTGGATCGGGCCTCATGTTGAATAACCAACTTTTTAAACCCTCACAGTGACCAAAATTGCCATTTTTACAGAGTTTTGCTTACTCAAAATCTAAAATTTTGACCAATTTCAGGCACAGAAAATGACTTTAAACACACTTATTTTAGTTTGAAAAAGTAATAACTTCACATCCAACCGTCATTTAAAGTCAAAAGATTAAATGTTAAAATTTCATCAATATTGACCATTTTTTCACATTCGACTGGTCCGGGGTCATCGTTTTTCATCAGAAAATTGATTTTTTGGACTCTACCAAAAATGATTCAAAATGTCATTTGGATCGGGCCTCATGTTGAATAACCACTTTTTAAACCCTCACAGTGACCAAAAATTGCCATTTTTACAGAGTTTTGCTTACTCAAAATCTTCAAATTTTGACCAATTTCAGGCACAGAAATGACTTTAAACACAACTTATTTTAGTTGAAAAAGTAATAATTCACATCCAACCGTCATTTAAAAACAAAAGGTTAAATGTTAAAATTTCATCAATATTGACCATTTTTTCAACGTTCGACTGGTCCGGGGTCATCGTTTTTCATCAGAAAATAGATTTTTTGGACTCTACCAAAAATGATTCAAAATGTCATTTGGATCGGGCCTCATGTTGAATAACCACTTTTTAAACCCTCACAGTGACCAAATTGCCATTTTTACAGAGTTTTGCTTACTCAAAATCTTAAATTTTGACCAATTTCAGGCACAGAAATGACTTTAAACACACTTATTTTAGTTGAAAAAGTAATAATTCACATCCAACCGTCATTTAAAGTCAAAAGATTAAATGTTAAAATTTCATCAATATTGACCATTTTTTCAACGTTCGACTGGTCCGGGGTCATCGTTTTTCATCAGAAAATTGATTTTTTTGGACTCTACCAAAAATGATTCAAAATGTCATTTGGATCGGGCCCTCATGTTTGAATAACACTTTTTAAACCCTCACAGTGACCAAAATTGCCATTTTTACAGAGTTTTGCTTACTCAAAATCTTAAATTTTGACCAATTTCAGGCACAGAAATGACTTTAAACACACTTATTTTAGTTGAAAAAGTAATAATTCACATCCAACCGTCATTTAAAGTCAAAAGGATTAAATGTTAAAATTTCATCAATATTGACCATTTTTTCAACGTTCGACTGTCCGGGGTCATCGTTTTTCATCAGAAAATTGATTTTTTGGAATCTACCAAAAATGATTCAAAATGTCATTTGGATCGGGCCTCATGTTGAATAACCACTTTTAAACCCTCACAGTGACCAAAATTGCCATTTTTACAGAGTTTTGCTTACTCAAATCTTAAAATTTTGACCAATTTCAGGCACAGAAATGACTTTAAACACACTTACTTTAGTTGAAAAAGTAATAATTCACATCCAACCGTCATTTAAAGTCAAAAGATTAAATGTTAAAATTTCATCAATATTGACCATTTTTTCAACGTTCGACTGGTCCGGGGTCATCGTTTTTCATCAGAAAATTGATTTTTTGGGCTCTACCAAAATGATTCAAAATGTCATTTGGATCGGGCCTCGTGTTGAATAACCACTTTTTAAACCCTCACAGTGACCAAAATTGCCATTTTTACAGAGTTTTGCTTACTCAAAATCTTAAATTTTGACCAATTTCAGGCACAGAAATGACTTTAAACACACTTATTTTAGTTGAAAAAGTAATAATTCACATCCAACCGTCATTTAAAGTCAAAAGATTAAATGTTTAAAATTTCATCAATATTGACCATTTTTTCAACAGTTCGACTGGTCCGGGGTCATCGTTTTTCATCAGAAAATTGATTTTTTGGACTCTACCAAAAATGATTCAAAATGTCATTTGGATCGGGCCTCATGTTGAATAACCACTTTTTAAACCCTCACAGTGACCAAAATTGCCATTTTTACAGAGTTTTGCTTACTCAAAATCTTAAATTTTGACCAATTTCAGGCACAGAAATGACTTTAAACACACTTATTTTAGTTGAAAAAGTAATAATTCACAATCCAACCCGTCATTTAAAGTCAAAAGATTAAATGTTAAAATTTCATCAATATTGACCATTTTTTCAACGTTCGACTGGTCCGGGGTCATCGTTTTTCATCAGAAAAATTGATTTTTTGGACTCTACCAAAAATGATTCAAAATGTCATTTGGATCGGGCCTCATGTTGAATAACCACTTTTTTAACCCTCACAGTGACCAAAATTGCCATTTTTACAGAGTTTTGCTTACTCAAAATCTTAATTTTGACCAATTTCAGGCACAGAAATGACTTTAAACACACTTATTTTAGTTGAAAAAGTAATAATTCACATCCAACCGTCATTTAAAGTCAAAGATTAAATGTTAAAATTTCATCAATATTGACCATTTTTTCAACGTTCGACTGGTCCGGGGTCATCGTTTTTTCATCAGAAAATTGATTTTTTGGACTCTACCAAAAATGATTCAAAATGTCATTTGGATCGGGCCTCATGTTGAATAACCACTTTTTAAACCCTCACAGTGACCAAAATTGCCATTTTTACAGAGTTTTGCTTACTCAAAATCTTAAATTTTGACCAATTTCAGGCACAGAAATGACTTTAAACACACTTAATTTTAGTTGAAAAAGTAATAATTCACATCCAACCGTCATTTAAAGTCAAAAGATTAAATGTTAAAATTTTCATCAATATTGACCATTTTTTCAACGTTCGACTGGTCCGGGGTCATCGTTTTTCATCAGAAAATTGATTTTTTGGACTCTACCAAAAATGATTCAAAATGTCATTTGGATCGGGCCTCATGTTGAATAACCACTTTTAAACCCTCACAGTGACCAAAATTGCCATTTTACAGAGTTTTGCTTACTCAAAATCTTAAATTTTGACCAATTTTCAGCACAGAAATGACTTTAAACACACTTATTTTAGTTGAAAAAGTAATAATTCACATCCAACCGTCATTTAAAGTCAAAAGATTAAATGTTAAAATTTCATCAATATTGACCATTTTTTCAACATTCGACTGGTCCGGGGTCATCGTTTTTCATCAGAAAATTGATTTTTTGGACTCTACCAAAAATGATTCAAAATGTCATTTGGATCGGGCCTCATGTTGAATAACCACTTTTTAAACCCTCACAGTGACCAAAATTGCCATTTTTTACAGAGTTTTGCTTACTCAAAATCTTAATTTTGACCAATTTCAGGCACAGAAATGACTTTAAACACACTTATTTTAGTTGAAAAAGTAATAATTCACATCCAACCGTCATTTAAAGTCAAAAGATTAAATGTTAAAATTTCATCAATATTGACCATTTTTTCAACGTTCGACTGGTCCGGGGTCATCGTTTTTCATCAGAAAATTGATTTTTTGGACTCTACCAAAAATGATTCAAAATGTCATTTGGATCGGGCCTCATGTTGAATAACCACTTTTTAAACCCTCACAGTGACCAAAATTGCCATTTTTACAGAGTTTTGCTTACTCAAAATCTTAAATTTTGACCAATTTCAGGCACAGAAATGACTTTAAACACACTTATTTTAGTTGAAAAAGTAATAATTCACATCCAACCGTCATTTAAAGTCAAAAGATTAAATGTTAAAATTTCATCAATATTGACATTTTTTCAACGTTCGACTGGTCCGGGGTCATCGTTTTTCATCAGAAAATTGATTTTTTGGACTCTACCAAAAATGATTCAAAATGTCATTTGGATCGGGCCTCATGTTGAATAACCACTTTTAAACCCTCACAGTGACCAAAATTGCCATTTTTACAGAGTTTTGCTTACTCAAAATCTTAAATTTTGACCAATTTCAGGCACAGAAATGACTTTAAACACACTTATTTTAGTTGAAAAAGTAATAATTCACATCCAACCGTCATTTAAAGTCAAAAGATTAAATGTTAAAATTTCATCAATATTGACCATTTTTTCAACGTTCGACTGGTCCGGGGTCATCGTTTTTCATCAGAAAATTGATTTTTGGACTCTACCAAAAATGATTCAAAATGTCATTTGGATCGGGCCTCATGTTGAATAACCACTTTTTAAACCCTCACAGTGACCAAAATTGCCATTTTTACAGAGTTTTGCTTACTCAAAATCTTAAATTTTGACCAATTTCAGGCACAGAATGACTTTAAACACACTTATTTTAGTTGAAAAAGTAATAATTCACATCCAACCGTCATTTAAGTCAAAAGATTAAATGTTAAATTTTCAATCAATATTGACCATTTTTTCAACGTTCGACTGGTCCGGGGTCATCGTTTTTCATCAGAAAATTGATTTTTTGGACTCTACCAAAATGATTCAAAATGTCATTTGGATCGGGCCTCATGTTGAATAACCACTTTTTAAACCCTCACAGTGACCAAAATTGCCATTTTTACAGAGTTTTGCTTACTCAAAATCTTAAATTTTGACCAATTTCAGGCACAGAAATGACTTTAAACACACTTATTTTAGTTGAAAAAGTAATAATTCACATCCAACCGTCATTTAAAGTCAAAAGATTAAATGTTAAAATTTCATCAATATTGACCATTTTTTCAACGTTCGACTGGTCCGGGGTCATCGTTTTTCATCAGAAAATTGATTTTTTGGACTCTACCAAAAATGATTCAAAATGTCATTTGGATCGGGCCTCATGTTGAATAACCACTTTTTAAACCCTCACAGTGACCAAAATTGCCATTTTTACAGAGTTTTGCTTACTCAAAATCTTAAATTTTGACCAATTTCAGGCACAGAAATGACTTTAAACACACTTATTTTAGTTGAAAAAGTAATAATTCACATCCAACCGTCATTTAAAGTCAAAAGATTAATGTTAAAATTTCATCAATATTGACCATTTTTTCAACGTTCGACTGGTCCGGGGTCATCGTTTTTCATCAGAAAATTGATTTTTTGGGACTCTACCAAAAATGATTCAAAATGTCATTTGGATCGGGCCTCATGTTGAATAACCACTTTTTAAACCCTCACAGTGACCAAAATTGCCATTTTTACAGAGTTTTGCTTACTCAAAATCTTAAATTTTGACCAATTTCAGGCACAGAAATGACTTTAAACACACTTATTTTAGTTGAAAAAGTAATAATTCACATCCAACCGTCATTTAAAGTCAAAAGATTAAATGTTAAAATTTCATCAATATTGACCATTTTTTCAACGTTCGACTGGTCCGGGGTCATCGTTTTTCATCAGAAATTGATTTTTTGGACTCTACCAAAAATGATTCAAAATGTCATTTGGATCGGGCCTCATGTTGAATAACCACTTTTTAAACCCTCACAGTGACCAAAATTGCCATTTTTACAGAGTTTTGCTTACTCAAAATCTTAAATTTTGACCAATTTCAGGCACAGAAATGACTTTAAACACACTTATTTTAGTTGAAAAAGTAATAATTCACATCCAACCGTCATTTAAAGTCAAAAGATTAAATGTTAAAATTTCATCAATATTGACCATTTTTTCAACGTTCGACTGGTCCGGGGTCATCGTTTTTCATCAGAAAATTGATTTTTTGGACTCTACCAAAAATGATTCAAAATGTCATTTGGATCGGGCCTCATGTTGAATAACCACTTTTTAAACCCTCACAGTGACCAAAATTGCCATTTTTACAGAGTTTTGCTTACTCAAAATCTTAAATTTTGACCAATTTCAGGCACAGAAATGACTTTAAACACACTTATTTTAGTTGAAAAAGTAATAATTCACATCCAACCGTCATTTAAAGTCAAAAGATTAAATGTTAAAATTTCATCAATATTGACCATTTTTTCAACGTTCGACTGGTCCGGGGTCATCGTTTTTCATCAGAAAATTGATTTTTTGGACTCTACCAAAAATGATTCAAAATGTCATTTGGATCGGGCCTCATGTTGAATAACCACTTTTTAAACCCTCACAGTGACCAAAATTGCCATTTTTACAGAGTTTTGCTTACTCAAAATCTTAAATTTTGACCAATTTCAGGCACAGAAATGACTTTAAACACACTTATTTTAGTTGAAAAAGTAATAATTCACATCCAACCGTCATTTAAAGTCAAAAGATTAAATGTTAAAATTTCATCAATATTGACCATTTTTTCAACGTTCGACTGGTCCGGGGTCATCGTTTTTCATCAGAAAATTGATTTTTTGGACTCTACCAAAAATGATTCAAAATGTCATTTGGATCGGGCCTCATGTTGAATAACCACTTTTTAAACCCTCACAGTGACCAAAATTGCCATTTTTACAGAGTTTTGCTTACTCAAAATCTTAAATTTTGACCAATTTCAGGCACAGAAATGACTTTAAACACACTTATTTTAGTTGAAAAAGTAATAATTCACATCCAACCGTCATTTAAAGTCAAAAAGATTAAATGTTAAAATTTCATCAATATTGACCATTTTTTCAACGTTCGACTGGTCCGGGGTCATCGTTTTTCATCAGAAAATTGATTTTTTGGACTCTACCAAAAATGATTCAAAATGTCATTTGGATCGGGCCTCATGTTGAATAACCACTTTTTAAACCCTCACAGTGACCAAAATTGCCATTTTTACAGAGTTTTGCTTACTCAAAATCTTAATTTTGACCAATTTCAGGCACAGAAATGACTTTAAACACACTTATTTTAGTTGAAAAAGTAATAATTCACATCCAACCGTCATTTAAAGTCAAAAGATTAAATGTTAAAATTTCATCAATATTGACCATTTTTTCAACATTCGACTGGTCCGGGGTCATCGTTTTTCATCAGAAAATTGATTTTTTGGGACTCTACCAAAAATGATTCAAAATGTCATTTGGATCGGGCCTCATGTTGAATAACCACTTTTTAAACCCTCACAGTGACCAAAATTGCCATTTTTACAGAGTTTTGCTTACTCAAAATCTTAAATTTTGACCAATTTCAGGCACAGAAATGACTTTAAACACACTTATTTTAGTTGAAAAAGTAATAATTCACATCCAACCGTCATTTAAAGTCAAAAGATTAAATGTTAAAATTTCATCAATATTGACCATTTTTTCAACATTCGACTGGTCCGGGGTCATCGTTTTTCATCAGAAAATTGATTTTTTGGACTCTACCAAAAATGATTCAAAATGTCATTTGGATCGGGCCTCATGTTGAATAACCACTTTTTAAACCCTCACAGTGACCAAAATTGCCATTTTTACAGAGTTTTGCTTACTCAAAATCTTAATTTTGACCAATTTCAGGCACAGAAATGACTTTAAACACACTTATTTTAGTTGAAAAAGTAATAATTCACATCCAACCGTCATTTAAAGTCAAAAGATTAAATGTTAAAATTTCATCAATATTGACCATTTTTTCAAACGTTCGACTGGTCCGGGGTCATCGTTTTTCATCAGAAAATTGATTTTTTTGGACTCTACCAAAAATGATTCAAAATGTCATTTGGATCGGGCCTCATGTTGAATAACCACTTTTTAAACCCTCACAGTGACCAAAATTGCCATTTTTACAGAGTTTTGCTTACTCAAAATCTTAAATTTTGACCAATTTCAGGCACAGAAATGACTTTAAACACACTTATTTTAGTTGAAAAAAGTAATAATTCACATCCAACCGTCATTTAAAGTCAAAAGATTAAATGTTAAAATTTCATCAATATTGACCATTTTTTCAACCATTCGACTGGTCCGGGGTCATCGTTTTTCATCAGAAAATTGATTTTTTGGCTCTACCAAAAATGATTCAAAATGTCATTTGGATCGGGCCTCATGTTGAATAACCACTTTTTAAACCCTCACAGTGACCAAAATTGCCATTTTTACAGAGTTTTGCTTACTCAAAATCTTAAATTTTGACCAATTTCAGGCACAGAAATGACTTTAAACACACTTATTTTAGTTGAAAAAGTAATAATTCACATCCAACCGTCATTTAAAGTCAAAAGATTAAATGTTAAAATTTCATCAATATTGACCATTTTTTCAACGTTCGACTGGTCCGGGGTCATCGTTTTTCATCAGAAAATTGATTTTTGGACTCTACCAAAAATGATTCAAAATGTCATTTGGATCGGGCCTCATGTTGAATAACCACTTTTTAAACCCTCACAGTGACCAAAATTGCCATTTTTACAGAGTTTTGCTTACTCAAAATCTTAAATTTTGACCAATTTCAGGCACAGAAATGACTTTAAACACACTTATTTTAGTTGAAAAAGTAATAATTCACATCCAACCGTCATTTAAAAGTCAAAAGATTAAATGTTAAAATTTCATCAATATTGACCATTTTTTCAACGTTCGACTGGTCCGGGGTCATCGTTTTTCATCAGAAAATTGATTTTTTGGACTCTACCAAAAATGATTCAAAATGTCATTTGGATCGGGCCTCATGTTGAATAACCACTTTTTAAACCCTCACAGTGACCAAAATTGCCATTTTTACAGAGTTTTGCTACTCAAAATCTTAAATTTTGACCAATTTTCAGGCACAGAAATGACTTTAAACACACTTATTTTAGTTGAAAAAGTAATAATTCACATCCAACCGTCATTTAAAGTCAAAAGATTAAATGTTAAAATTTCATCAATATTGACCATTTTTTCAACATTCGACTGGTCCGGGGTCATCGTTTTTCATCAGAAAATTGATTTTTTGGACTCTACCAAAAATGATTCAAAATGTCATTTGGATCGGGCCTCATGTTGAATAACCACTTTTTAAACCCTCACAGTGACCAAAATTGCCATTTTTACAGAGTTTTGCTTACTCAAAATCTTCAATTTTGACCAATTTCAGGCACAGAAATGACTTTAAACACACTTATTTTAGTTGAAAAAGTAATAATTCACATCCAACCGTCATTTAAAGTCAAAAGATTAAATGTTAAAATTTCATCAATATTGACCATTTTTTCAACGTTCGACTGGTCCGGGGTCATCGTTTTCATCAGAAAATTGATTTTTTGGACTCTACCAAAAATGATTCAAAATGTCATTTGGATCGGGCCTCATGTTGAATAACCACTTTTTAAACCCTCACAGTGACCAAAATTGCCATTTTTACAGAGTTTTGCTTACTCAAAATCTTAAATTTTGACCAATTTCAGGCACAGAAATGACTTTAAACACACTTATTTTAGTTGAAAAAGTAATAATTCACATCCAACCGTCATTTAAAGTCAAAAGATTAAATGTTAAAATTTCATCAATATTGACCATTTTTTCAACGTTCGACTGGTCCGGGGTCATCGTTTTTCATCAGAAAATTGATTTTTTGGACTCTACCAAAAATGATTCAAAATGTCATTTGGATCGGGCCTCATGTTGAATAACCACTTTTTTAAACCCTCACAGTGACCAAAATTGCCATTTTTACAGAGTTTTGCTTACTCAAAATCTTAAATTTTGACCAATTTCAGGCACAGAAATGACTTTAAACACACTTATTTTAGTTGAAAAAGTAATAATTCACATCCAACCGTCATTTAAAGTCAAAAGATTAAATGTTAAAATTTCATCAATATTGACCATTTTTTCAACATTCGACTGGTCCGGGGTCATCGTTTTTCATCAGAAAATTGATTTTTTGGACTCTACCAAAAATGATTCAAAATGTCATTTGGATCGGGCCTCATGTTGAATAACCACTTTTTAAACCCTCACAGTGACCAAAATTGCAATTTTTACAGAGTTTTGCTTACTCAAAATCTTCAATTTTTGACCAATTTCAGGCACAGAAATGACTTTAAACACACTTATTTTAGTTGAAAAAGTAATAATTCACATCCAACCGTCATTTAAAGTCAAAAGATTAAATGTTAAAATTTCATCAATATTGACCATTTTTTTCAACGTTCGACTGGTCCGGGGTCATCGTTTTTCATCAGAAAATTGATTTTTTGGACTCTACCAAAAATGATTCAAAATGTCATTTGGATCGGGCCTCATGTTGAATAACCACTTTTTAAACCCTCACAGTGACCAAAATTGCCATTTTTACAGAGTTTTGCTTACTCAAAATCTTAAATTTTGACCAATTTCAGGCACAGAAATGACTTTAAACACACTTATTTTAGTTGAAAAAGTAATAATTCACATCCAACCGTCATTTAAAGTCAAAAGATTAAATGTTAAAATTTCATCAATATTGACCATTTTTTCAACGTTCGACTGGTCCGGGGTCATCGTTTTTCATCAGAAAATTGATTTTTTGGGACTCTACCAAAAATGATTCAAAATGTCATTTGGATCGGGCCTCATGTTGAATAACCACTTTTTAAACCCTCACAGTGACCAAAATTGCCATTTTTACAGAGTTTTGCTTACTCAAAATCTTAAATTTTGACCAATTTCAGGCACAGAAATGACTTTAAACACACTTATTTTAGTTGAAAAAGTAATAATTCACATCCAACCGTCATTTAAAGTCAAAAGATTAAATGTTAAAATTTCATCAATATTGACCATTTTTTCAACGTTCGACTGGTCCGGGGTCATCGTTTTTCATCAGAAAATTGATTTTTTGGACTCTACCAAAAATGATTCATAATGTCATTTGGATCGGGCCTCATGTTGAATAACCACTTTTTAAACCCTCACAGTGACCAAAATTGCCATTTTTACAGAGTTTTGCTTACTCAAAATCTTAAATTTTGACCAATTTCAGGCACAGAAATGACTTTAAACACACTTATTTTAGTTGAAAAAGTAATAATTCACATCCAACCGTCATTTAAAGTCAAAAGATTAAATGTTAAAATTTCATCAATATTGACCATTTTTTCAACGTTCGACTGGTCCGGGGTCATCGTTTTTCATCAGAAAATTGATTTTTTGGACTCTACCAAAAATGATTCAAAATGTCATTTGGATCGGGCCTCATGTTGAATAACCACTTTTTAAACCCTCACAGTGACCAAAATTGCCATTTTTACAGAGTTTTGCTTACTCAAAATCTTCAATTTTGACCAATTTCAGGCACAGAAATGACTTTAAACACACTTATTTTAGTTGAAAAAGTAATAATTCACATCCAACCGTCATTTAAAGTCAAAAGATTAAATGTTAAAATTTCATCAATATTGACCATTTTTTCAACGTTCGACTGGTCCGGGGTCATCGTTTTTCATCAGAAAATTGATTTTTTGGGCTCTACCAAAAATGATTCAAAATGTCATTTGGATCGGGCCTCATGTTGAATAACCACTTTTTAAACCCTCACAGTGACCAAAATTGCCATTTTTACAGAGTTTTGCTTACTCAAAATCTTAAATTTTGACCAATTTCAGGCACAGAAATGACTTTAAACACACTTATTTTAGTTGAAAAAGTAATAATTCACATCCAACCGTCATTTAAAGTCAAAAGATTAAATGTTAAAATTTCATCAATATTGACCATTTTTTTCAACGTTCGACTGGTCCGGGGTCATCGTTTTTCATCAGAAAATTGATTTTTTGGACTCTACCAAAAATGATTCAAAATGTCATTTGGATCGGGCCTCATGTTGAATAACCACTTTTTAAACCCTCACAGTGACCAAAAGTGCCATTTTTACAGAGTTTTGCTTACTCAAAATCTTAAATTTTGACCAATTTCAGGCACAGAAATGACTTTAAACACACTTATTTTAGTTGAAAAAGTAATAATTCACATCCAACCGTCATTTAAAGTCAAAAGATTAAATGTTAAAATTTCATCAATATTGACCATTTTTTCAACGTTCGACTGGTCCGGGGTCATCGTTTTTCATCAGAAAATTGATTTTTTGGACTCTACCAAAAATGATTCAAAATGTCATTTGGATCGGGCCTCATGTTGAATAACCACTTTTTAAACCCTCACAGTGACCAAAATTGCCATTTTTACAGAGTTTTGCTTACTCAAAATCTTAAATTTTGACCAATTTCAGGCACAGAAATGACTTTAAACACACTTATTTTAGTTGAAAAAGTAATAATTCACATCCAACCGTCATTTAAAGTCAAAAGATTAAATGTTAAAATTTCATCAATATTGACCATTTTTTCAACGTTCGACTGGTCCGGGGTCATCGTTTTTCATCAGAAAATTGATTTTTTGGACTCTACCAAAAATGATTCAAAATGTCATTTGGATCGGGCCTCATGTTGAATAACCACTTTTTAAACCCTCACAGTGACCAAAATTGCCATTTTTACAGAGTTTTGCTTACTCAAAATCTTAAATTTTGACCAATTTCAGGCACAGAAATGACTTTAAACACACTTATTTTAGTTGAAAAAGTAATAATTCACATCCAACCGTCATTTAAAGTCAAAAGATTAAATGTTAAAATTTCATCAATATTGACCATTTTTTCAACGTTCGACTGGTCCGGGGTCATCGTTTTTCATCAGAAAATTGATTTTTTGGGCTCTACCAAAAATGATTCAAAATGTCATTTGGATCGGGCCTCATGTTGAATAACCACTTTTTAAACCCTCACAGTGACCAAAATTGCCATTTTTACAGAGTTTTGCTTACTCAAAATCTTAAATTTTGACCAATTTCAGGCACAGAAATGACTTTAAACACACTTATTTTAGTTGAAAAAGTAATAATTCACATCCAACCGTCATTTAAAGTCAAAAGATTAAATGTTAAAATTTCATCAATATTGACCATTTTTTCAACATTCGACTGGTCCGGGGTCATCGTTTTTCATCAGAAAATTGATTTTTTGGACTCTACCAAAAATGATTCAAAATGTCATTTGGATCGGGCCTCATGTTGAATAACCACTTTTTAAACCCTCACAGTGACCAAAATTGCCATTTTTACAGAGTTTTGCTTACTCAAAATCTTCAATTTTGACCAATTTCAGGCACAGAAATGACTTTAAACACACTTATTTTAGTTGAAAAAGTAATAATTCACATCCAACCGTCATTTAAAGTCAAAAGATTAAATGTTAAAATTTCATCAATATTGACCATTTTTTCAACGTTCGACTGGTCCGGGGTCATCGTTTTTCATCAGAAAATTGATTTTTTGGACTCTACCAAAAATGATTCAAAATGTCATTTGGATCGGGCCTCATGTTGAATAACCACTTTTTAAACCCTCACAGTGACCAAAATTGCCATTTTTACAGAGTTTTGCTTACTCAAAATCTTAAATTTTGACCAATTTCAGGCACAGAAATGACTTTAAACACACTTATTTTAGTTGAAAAAGTAATAATTCACATCCAACCGTCATTTAAAGTCAAAAGATTAAATGTTAAAATTTCATCAATATTGACCATTTTTTCAACGTTCGACTGGTCCGGGGTCATCGTTTTTCATCAGAAAATTGATTTTTTGGGCTCTACCAAAAATGATTCAAAATGTCATTTGGATCGGGCCTCATGTTGAATAACCACTTTTTAAACCCTCACAGTGACCAAAATTGCCATTTTTACAGAGTTTTGCTTACTCAAAATCTTAAATTTTGACCAATTTCAGGCACAGAAATGACTTTAAACACACTTATTTTAGTTGAAAAAGTAATAATTCACATCCAACCGTCATTTAAAGTCAAAAGATTAAATGTTAAAATTTCATCAATATTGACCATTTTTTCAACATTCGACTGGTCCGGGGTCATCGTTTTTCATCAGAAAATTGATTTTTTGGACTCTACCAAAAATGATTCAAAATGTCATTTGGATCGGGCCTCATGTTGAATAACCACTTTTTAAACCCTCACAGTGACCAAAATTGCCATTTTTACAGAGTTTTGCTTACTCAAAATCTTCAATTTTGACCAATTTCAGGCACAGAAATGACTTTAAACACACTTATTTTAGTTGAAAAAGTAATAATTCACATCCAACCGTCATTTAAAAACAAAAGGTTAAATGTTAAAATTTCATCAATATTGACCATTTTTTCAACGTTCGACTGGTCCGGGGTCATCGTTTTTCATCAGAAAATAGATTTTTTGGACTCTACCAAAAATGATTCAAAATGTCATTTGGATCGGGCCTCATGTTGAATAACCACTTTTTAAACCCTCACAGTGACCAAAATTGCCATTTTTACAGAGTTTTGCTTACTCAAAATCTTAAATTTTGACCAATTTCAGGCACAGAAATGACTTTAAACACACTTATTTTAGTTGAAAAAGTAATAATTCACATCCAACCGTCATTTAAAGTCAAAAGATTAAATGTTAAAATTTCATCAATATTGACCATTTTTTCAACGTTCGACTGGTCCGGGGTCATCGTTTTTCATCAGAAAATTGATTTTTTGGGCTCTACCAAAAATGATTCAAAATGTCATTTGGATCGGGCCTCATGTTGAATAACCACTTTTTAAACCCTCACAGTGACCAAAATTGCCATTTTTACAGAGTTTTGCTTACTCAAAATCTTAAATTTTGACCAATTTCAGGCACAGAAATGACTTTAAACACACTTATTTTAGTTGAAAAAGTAATAATTCACATCCAACCGTCATTTAAAGTCAAAAGATTAAATGTTAAAATTTCATCAATATTGACCATTTTTTCAACATTCGACTGGTCCGGGGTCATCGTTTTTCATCAGAAAATTGATTTTTTGGACTCTACCAAAAATGATTCAAAATGTCATTTGGATCGGGCCTCATGTTGAATAACCACTTTTTAAACCCTCACAGTGACCAAAATTGCCATTTTTACAGAGTTTTGCTTACTCAAAATCTTCAATTTTGACCAATTTCAGGCACAGAAATGACTTTAAACACACTTATTTTAGTTGAAAAAGTAATAATTCACATCCAACCGTCATTTAAAGTCAAAAGATTAAATGTTAAAATTTCATCAATATTGACCATTTTTTCAACGTTCGACTGGTCCGGGGTCATCGTTTTTCATCAGAAAATTGATTTTTTGGACTCTACCAAAAATGATTCAAAATGTCATTTGGATCGGGCCTCATGTTGAATAACCACTTTTTAAACCCTCACAGTGACCAAAATTGCCATTTTTACAGAGTTTTGCTTACTCAAAATCTTAAATTTTGACCAATTTCAGGCACAGAAATGACTTTAAACACACTTATTTTAGTTGAAAAAGTAATAATTCACATCCAACCGTCATTTAAAGTCAAAAGATTAAATGTTAAAATTTCATCAATATTGACCATTTTTTCAACGTTCGACTGGTCCGGGGTCATCGTTTTTCATCAGAAAATTGATTTTTTGGGCTCTACCAAAAATGATTCAAAATGTCATTTGGATCGGGCCTCATGTTGAATAACCACTTTTTAAACCCTCACAGTGACCAAAATTGCCATTTTTACAGAGTTTTGCTTACTCAAAATCTTAAATTTTGACCAATTTCAGGCACAGAAATGACTTTAAACACACTTATTTTAGTTGAAAAAGTAATAATTCACATCCAACCGTCATTTAAAGTCAAAAGATTAAATGTTAAAATTTCATCAATATTGACCATTTTTTCAACATTCGACTGGTCCGGGGTCATCGTTTTTCATCAGAAAATTGATTTTTTGGACTCTACCAAAAATGATTCAAAATGTCATTTGGATCGGGCCTCATGTTGAATAACCACTTTTTAAACCCTCACAGTGACCAAAATTGCCATTTTTACAGAGTTTTGCTTACTCAAAATCTTAAATTTTGACCAATTTCAGGCACAGAAATGACTTTAAACACACTTATTTTAGTTGAAAAAGTAATAATTCACATCCAACCGTCATTTAAAGTCAAAAGATTAAATGTTAAAATTTCATCAATATTGACCATTTTTTCAACGTTCGACTGGTCCGGGTTCATCGTTTTTCATCAGAAAATTGATTTTTTGGGCTCTACCAAAAATGATTCAAAATGTCATTTGGATCGGGCCTCATGTTGAATAACCACTTTTTAAACCCTCACAGTGACCAAAATTGCCATTTTTACAGAGTTTTGCTTACTCAAAATCTTAAATTTTGACCAATTTCAGGCACAGAAATGACTTTAAACACACTTATTTTAGTTGAAAAAGTAATAATTCACATCCAACCGTCATTTAAAAACAAAAGGTTAAATGTTAAAATTTCATCAATATTGACCATTTTTTCAACGTTCGACTGGTCCGGGGTCATCGTTTTTCATCAGAAAATAGATTTTTTGGACTCTACCAAAAATGATTCAAAATGTCATTTGGATCGGGCCTCATGTTGAATAACCACTTTTTAAACCCTCACAGTGACCAAAATTGCCATTTTTACAGAGTTTTGCTTACTCAAAATCTTAAATTTTGACCAATTTCAGGCACAGAAATGACTTTAAACACACTTATTTTAGTTGAAAAAGTAATAATTCACATCCAACCGTCATTTAAAGTCAAAAGATTAAATGTTAAAATTTCATCAATATTGACCATTTTTTCAACATTCGACTGGTCCGGGGTCATCGTTTTTCATCAGAAAATTGATTTTTTGGGCTCTACCAAAAATGATTCAAAATGTCATTTGGATCGGGCCTCATGTTGAATAACCACTTTTTAAACCCTCACAGTGACCAAAATTGCCATTTTTACAGAGTTTTGCTTACTCAAAATCTTAAATTTTGACCAATTTCAGGCACAGAAATGACTTTAAACACACTTATTTTAGTTGAAAAAGTAATAATTCACATCCAACCGTCATTTAAAGTCAAAAGATTAAATGTTAAAATTTCATCAATATTGACCATTTTTTCAACATTCGACTGGTCCGGGGTCATCGTTTTTCATCAGAAAATTGATTTTTTGGACTCTACCAAAAATGATTCAAAATGTCATTTGGATCGGGCCTCATGTTGAATAACCACTTTTTAAACCCTCACAGTGACCAAAATTGCCATTTTTACAGAGTTTTGCTTACTCAAAATCTTCAATTTTGACCAATTTCAGGCACAGAAATGACTTTAAACACACTTATTTTAGTTGAAAAAGTAATAATTCACATCCAACCGTCATTTAAAGTCAAAAGATTAAATGTTAAAATTTCATCAATATTGACCATTTTTTCAACGTTCGACTGGTCCGGGGTCATCGTTTTTCATCAGAAAATTGATTTTTTGGGCTCTACCAAAAATGATTCAAAATGTCATTTGGATCGGGCCTCATGTTGAATAACCACTTTTTAAACCCTCACAGTGACCAAAATTGCCATTTTTACAGAGTTTTGCTTACTCAAAATCTTAAATTTTGACCAATTTCAGGCACAGAAATGACTTTAAACACACTTATTTTAGTTGAAAAAGTAATAATTCACATCCAACCGTCATTTAAAGTCAAAAGATTAAATGTTAAAATTTCATCAATATTGACCATTTTTTCAACATTCGACTGGTCCGGGGTCATCGTTTTTCATCAGAAAATTGATTTTTTGGACTCTACCAAAAATGATTCAAAATGTCATTTGGATCGGGCCTCATGTTGAATAACCACTTTTTAAACCCTCACAGTGACCAAAATTGCCATTTTTACAGAGTTTTGCTTACTCAAAATCTTCAATTTTGACCAATTTCAGGCACAGAAATGACTTTAAACACACTTATTTTAGTTGAAAAAGTAATAATTCACATCCAACCGTCATTTAAAGTCAAAAGATTAAATGTTAAAATTTCATCAATATTGACCATTTTTTCAACGTTCGACTGGTCCGGGGTCATCGTTTTTCATCAGAAAATTGATTTTTTGGACTCTACCAAAAATGATTCAAAATGTCATTTGGATCGGGCCTCATGTTGAATAACCACTTTTTAAACCCTCACAGTGACCAAAATTGCCATTTTTACAGAGTTTTGCTTACTCAAAATCTTAAATTTTGACCAATTTCAGGCACAGAAATGACTTTAAACACACTTATTTTAGTTGAAAAAGTAATAATTCACATCCAACCGTCATTTAAAGTCAAAAGATTAAATGTTAAAATTTCATCAATATTGACCATTTTTTCAACGTTCAACTGGTCCGGGGTCATCGTTTTTCATCAGAAAATTGATTTTTTGGGCTCTACCAAAAATGATTCAAAATGTCATTTGGATCGGGCCTCATGTTGAATAACCACTTTTTAAACCCTCACAGTGACCAAAATTGCCATTTTTACAGAGTTTTGCTTACTCAAAATCTTAAATTTTGACCAATTTCAGGCACAGAAATGACTTTAAACACACTTATTTTAGTTGAAAAAGTAATAATTCACATCCAACCGTCATTTAAAGTCAAAAGATTAAATGTTAAAATTTCATCAATATTGACCATTTTTTCAACATTCGACTGGTCCGGGGTCATCGTTTTTCATCAGAAAATTGATTTTTTGGACTCTACCAAAAATGATTCAAAATGTCATTTGGATCGGGCCTCATGTTGAATAACCACTTTTTAAACCCTCACAGTGACCAAAATTGCCATTTTTACAGAGTTTTGCTTACTCAAAATCTTCAATTTTGACCAATTTCAGGCACAGAAATGACTTTAAACACACTTATTTTAGTTGAAAAAGTAATAATTCACATCCAACCGTCATTTAAAAACAAAAGGTTAAATGTTAAAATTTCATCAATATTGACCATTTTTTCAACGTTCGACTGGTCCGGGGTCATCGTTTTTCATCAGAAAATAGATTTTTTGGACTCTACCAAAAATGATTCAAAATGTCATTTGGATCGGGCCTCATGTTGAATAACCACTTTTTAAACCCTCACAGTGACCAAAATTGCCATTTTTACAGAGTTTTGCTTACTCAAAATCTTAAATTTTGACCAATTTCAGGCACAGAAATGACTTTAAACACACTTATTTTAGTTGAAAAAGTAATAATTCACATCCAACTGTCATTTAAAGTCATAAGATTAAATGTTAAAATTTCATCAATATTGACCATTTTTTCAACGTTCGACTGGTCCGGGGTCATCGTTTTTCATCAGAAAATTGATTTTTTGGACTCTACCAAAAATGATTCATAATGTCATTTGGATCGGGCCTCATGTTGAATAACCACTTTTTAAACCCTCACAGTGACCAAAATTGCCATTTTTACAGAGTTTTGCTTACTCAAAATCTTAAATTTTGACCAATTTCAGGCACAGAAATGACTTTAAACACACTTATTTTAGTTGAAAAAGTAATAATTCACATCCAGCCGTCATTTAAAGTCAAAAGATTAAATGTTAAAATTTCATCAATATTGACCATTTTTTCAACGTTCGACTGGTCCGGGGTCATCGTTTTTCATCAGAAAATTGATTTTTTGGACTCTACCAAAAATGATTCAAAATGTCATTTGGATCGGGCCTCATGTTGAATAACCACTTTTTAAACCCTCACAGTGACCAAAATTGCAATTTTTACAGAGTTTTGCTTACTCAAAATCTTCAATTTTGACCAATTTCAGGCACAGAAATGACTTTAAACACACTTATTTTAGTTGACAAAGTAATAATTCACATCCAACCGTCATTTAAAGTCAAAAGATTAAATGTTAAAATTTCATCAATATTGACCATTTTTTCAACGTTCGACTGGTCCGGGGTCATCGTTTTTCATTAGAAAATTGATTTTTTGGACTCCACCAAAAATGATTCAAAATGTCATTTGGATCGGGCCTCGTGTTGAATAACCACTTTTTAAACCCTCACAGTGACCAAAAGTGCCATTTTTACAGAGTTTTGCTTACTCAAAATCTTAAATTTTGACCAATTTCAGGCACAGAAATGACTTTAAACACACTTATTTTAGTTGAAAAAGTAATAATTCACATCCAACCGTCATTTAAAGTCAAAAGATTAAATGTTAAAATTTCATCAATATTGACAATTTTTTCAACGTTCGACTGGTCCGGGGTCATCGTTTTTCATCAGAAAATTGATTTTTTGGACTCTACCAAAAATGATTCAAAATGTCATTTGGATCGGGCCTCATGTTGAATAACCACTTTTTAAACCCTCACAGTGACCAAAAGTGCCATTTTTACAGAGTTTTGCTTACTCAAAATCTTAAATTTTGACCAATTTCAGGCACAGAAATTACTTTAAACACACTTATTTTAGTTGAAAAAGTAATAATTCACATCCAACCGTCATTTAAAGTCAAAAGATTAAATGTTAAAATTTCATCAATATTGACCATTTTTTCAACGTTCGACTGGTCCGGGGTCATCGTTTTTCATCAGAAAATTGATTTTTTGGACTCTACCAAAAATGATTCATAATGTCATTTGGATCGGGCCTCATGTTGAATAACCACTTTTTAAACCCTCACAGTGACCAAAATTGCCATTTTTACAGAGTTTTGCTTACTCAAAATCTTAAATTTTGACAAATTTCAGGCACAGAAATGACTTTAAACACACTTATTTTAGTTGAAAAAGTAATAATTCACATCCAACCGTCATTTAAAGTCAAAAGATTAAATGTTAAAATTTCATCAATATTGACCATTTTTTCAACGTTCGACTGGTCCGGGGTCATCGTTTTTCATCAGAAAATTGATTTTTTGGACTCTACCAAAAATGATTCAAAATGTCATTTGGATCGGGCCTCATGTTGAATAACCACTTTTTAAACCCTCACAGTGACCAAAATTGCCATTTTTACAGAGTTTTGCTTACTCAAAATCTTCAATTTTGACCAATTTCAGGCACAGAAATGACTTTAAACACACTTATTTTAGTTGAAAAAGTAATAATTCACATCCAACCGTCATTTAAAGTCAAAAGATTAAATGTTAAAATTTCATCAATATTGACCATTTTTTCAACGTTCGACTGGTCCGGGGTCATCGTTTTTCATCAGAAAATTGATTTTTTGGGCTCTACCAAAAATGATTCAAAATGTCATTTGGATCGGGCCTCATGTTGAATAACCACTTTTTAAACCCTCACAGTGACCAAAATTGCCATTTTTACAGAGTTTTGCTTACTCAAAATCTTAAATTTTGACCAATTTCAGGCACAGAAATGACTTTAAACACACTTATTTTAGTTGAAAAAGTAATAATTCACATCCAACCGTCATTTAAAGTCAAAAGATTAAATGTTAAAATTTCATCAATATTGACCATTTTTTCAACATTCGACTGGTCCGGGGTCATCGTTTTTCATCAGAAAATTGATTTTTTGGACTCTACCAAAAATGATTCAAAATGTCATTTGGATCGGGCCTCATGTTGAATAACCACTTTTTAAACCCTCACAGTGACCAAAATTGCCATTTTTACAGAGTTTTGCTTACTCAAAATCTTCAATTTTGACCAATTTCAGGCACAGAAATGACTTTAAACACACTTATTTTAGTTGAAAAAGTAATAATTCACATCCAACCGTCATTTAAAGTCAAAAGATTAAATGTTAAAATTTCATCAATATTGACCATTTTTTCAACGTTCGACTGGTCCGGGGTCATCGTTTTTCATCAGAAAATTGATTTTTTGGACTCTACCAAAAATGATTCAAAATGTCATTTGGATCGGGCCTCATGTTGAATAACCACTTTTTAAACCCTCACAGTGACCAAAATTGCCATTTTTACAGAGTTTTGCTTACTCAAAATCTTAAATTTTGACCAATTTCAGGCACAGAAATGACTTTAAACACACTTATTTTAGTTGAAAAAGTAATAATTCACATCCAACCGTCATTTAAAGTCAAAAGATTAAATTTTAAAATTTCATCAATATTGACCATTTTTTCAACGTTCGACTGGTCCGGGGTCATCGTTTTTCATCAGAAAATTGATTTTTTGGGCTCTACCAAAAATGATTCAAAATGTCATTTGGATCGGGCCTCATGTTGAATAACCACTTTTTAAACCCTCACAGTGACCAAAATTGCCATTTTTACAGAGTTTTGCTTACTCAAAATCTTAAATTTTGACCAATTTCAGGCACAGAAATGACTTTAAACACACTTATTTTAGTTGAAAAAGTAATAATTCACATCCAACCGTCATTTAAAGTCAAAAGATTAAATGTTAAAATTTCATCAATATTGACCATTTTTTCAACATTCGACTGGTCCGGGGTCATCGTTTTTCATCAGAAAATTGATTTTTTGGACTCTACCAAAAATGATTCAAAATGTCATTTGGATCGGGCCTCATGTTGAATAACCACTTTTTAAACCCTCACAGTGACCAAAATTGCCATTTTTACAGAGTTTTGCTTACTCAAAATCTTCAATTTTGACCAATTTCAGGCACAGAAATGACTTTAAACACACTTATTTTAGTTGAAAAAGTAATAATTCACATCCAACCGTCATTTAAAGTCAAAAGATTAAATGTTAAAATTTCATCAATATTGACCATTTTTTCAACGTTCGACTGGTCCGGGGTCATCGTTTTTCATCAGAAAATTGATTTTTTGGACTCTACCAAAAATGATTCAAAATGTCATTTGGATCGGGCCTCATGTTGAATAACCACTTTTTAAACCCTCACAGTGACCAAAATTGCCATTTTTACAGAGTTTTGCTTACTCAAAATCTTAAATTTTGACCAATTTCAGGCACAGAAATGACTTTAAACACACTTATTTTAGTTGAAAAAGTAATAATTCACATCCAACCGTCATTTAAAGTCAAAAGATTAAATTTTAAAATTTCATCAATATTGACCATTTTTTCAACGTTCGACTGGTCCGGGGTCATCGTTTTTCATCAGAAAATTGATTTTTTGGGCTCTACCAAAAATGATTCAAAATGTCATTTGGATCGGGCCTCATGTTGAATAACCACTTTTTAAACCCTCACAGTGACCAAAATTGCCATTTTTACAGAGTTTTGCTTACTCAAAATCTTAAATTTTGACCAATTTCAGGCACAGAAATGACTTTAAACACACTTATTTTAGTTGAAAAAGTAATAATTCACATCCAACCGTCATTTAAAGTCAAAAGATTAAATGTTAAAATTTCATCAATATTGACCATTTTTTCAACATTCGACTGGTCCGGGGTCATCGTTTTTCATCAGAAAATTGATTTTTTGGACTCTACCAAAAATGATTCAAAATGTCATTTGGATCGGGCCTCATGTTGAATAACCACTTTTTAAACCCTCACAGTGACCAAAATTGCCATTTTTACAGAGTTTTGCTTACTCAAAATCTTAAATTTTGACCAATTTCAGGCACAGAAATGACTTTAAACACACTTATTTTAGTTGAAAAAGTAATAATTCACATCCAACCGTCATTTAAAGTCAAAAGATTAAATGTTAAAATGTCATCAATATTGACCATTTTTTTTAACGTTCGACTGGTCCGGGGTCATCGTTTTTCATCAGAAAATTGATTTTTTGGGCTCTACCAAAAATGATTCAAAATGTCATTTGGATCGGGCCTCATGTTGAATAACCACTTTTTAAACCCTCACAGTGACCAAAATTGCCATTTTTACAGAGTTTTGCTTACTCAAAATCTTAAATTTTGACCAATTTCAGGCACAGAAATGACTTTAAACACACTTATTTTAGTTGAAAAAGTAATAATTCACATCCAACCGTCATTTAAAGTCAAAAGATTAAATGTTAAAATTTCATCAATATTGACCATTTTTTCAACATTCGACTGGTCCGGGGTCATCGTTTTTCATCAGAAAATTGATTTTTTGGACTCTACCAAAAATGATTCAAAATGTCATTTGGATCGGGCCTCATGTTGAATAACCACTTTTTAAACCCTCACAGTGACCAAAATTGCCATTTTTACAGAGTTTTGCTTACTCAAAATCTTCAATTTTGACCAATTTCAGGCACAGAAATGACTTTAAACACACTTATTTTAGTTGAAAAAGTAATAATTCACATCCAACCGTCATTTAAAAACAAAAGGTTAAATGTTAAAATTTCATCAATATTGACCATTTTTTCAACGTTCGACTGGTCCGGGGTCATCGTTTTTCATCAGAAAATAGATTTTTTGGACTCTACCAAAAATGATTCAAAATGTCATTTGGATCGGGCCTCATGTTGAATAACCACTTTTTAAACCCTCACAGTGACCAAAATTGCCATTTTTACAGAGTTTTGCTTACTCAAAATCTTAAATTTTGACCAATTTCAGGCACAGAAATGACTTTAAACACACTTATTTTAGTTGAAAAAGTAATAATTCACATCCAACCGTCATTTAAAGTCAAAAGATTAAATGTTAAAATTTCATCAATATTGACCATTTTTTCAACGTTCGACTGGTCCGGGGTCATCGTTTTTCATCAGAAAATTGATTTTTTGGGCTCTACCAAAAATGATTCAAAATGTCATTTGGATCGGGCCTCATGTTGAATAACCACTTTTTAAACCCTCACAGTGACCAAAATTGCCATTTTTACAGAGTTTTGCTTACTCAAAATCTTAAATTTTGACCAATTTCAGGCACAGAAATGACTTTAAACACACTTATTTTAGTTGAAAAAGTAATAATTCACATCCAACCGTCATTTAAAGTCAAAAGATTAAATGTTAAAATTTCATCAATATTGACCATTTTTTCAACATTCGACTGGTCCGGGGTCATCGTTTTTCATCAGAAAATTGATTTTTTGGACTCTACCAAAAATGATTCAAAATGTCATTTGGATCGGGCCTCATGTTGAATAACCACTTTTTAAACCCTCACAGTGACCAAAATTGCCATTTTTACAGAGTTTTGCTTACTCAAAATCTTCAATTTTGACCAATTTCAGGCACAGAAATGACTTTAAACACACTTATTTTAGTTGAAAAAGTAATAATTCACATCCAACCGTCATTTAAAGTCAAAAGATTAAATGTTAAAATTTCATCAATATTGACCATTTTTTCAACGTTCGACTGGTCCGGGGTCATCGTTTTTCATCAGAAAATTGATTTTTTGGACTCTACCAAAAATGATTCAAAATGTCATTTGGATCGGGCCTCATGTTGAATAACCACTTTTTAAACCCTCACAGTGACCAAAATTGCCATTTTTACAGAGTTTTGCTTACTCAAAATCTTAAATTTTGACCAATTTCAGGCACAGAAATGACTTTAAACACACTTATTTTAGTTGAAAAAGTAATAATTCACATCCAACCGTCATTTAAAGTCAAAAGATTAAATGTTAAAATTTCATCAATATTGACCATTTTTTCAACGTTCGACTGGTCCGGGGTCATCGTTTTTCATCAGAAAATTGATTTTTTGGGCTCTACCAAAAATGATTCAAAATGTCATTTGGATCGGGCCTCATGTTGAATAACCACTTTTTAAACCCTCACAGTGACCAAAATTGCCATTTTTACAGAGTTTTGCTTACTCAAAATCTTAAATTTTGACCAATTTCAGGCACAGAAATGACTTTAAACACACTTATTTTAGTTGAAAAAGTAATAATTCACATCCAACCGTCATTTAAAGTCAAAAGATTAAATGTTAAAATTTCATCAATATTGACCATTTTTTCAACATTCGACTGGTCCGGGGTCATCGTTTTTCATCAGAAAATTGATTTTTTGGACTCTACCAAAAATGATTCAAAATGTCATTTGGATCGGGCCTCATGTTGAATAACCACTTTTTAAACCCTCACAGTGACCAAAATTGCCATTTTTACAGAGTTTTGCTTACTCAAAATCTTCAATTTTGACCAATTTCAGGCACAGAAATGACTTTAAACACACTTATTTTAGTTGAAAAAGTAATAATTCACATCCAACCGTCATTTAAAGTCAAAAGATTAAATGTTAAAATTTCATCAATATTGACCATTTTTTCAACGTTCGACTGGTCCGGGGTCATCGTTTTTCATTAGAAAATTGATTTTTTGGACTCCACCAAAAATGATTCAAAATGTCATTTGGATCGGGCCTCGTGTTGAATAACCACTTTTTAAACCCTCACAGTGACCAAAAGTGCCATTTTTACAGAGTTTTGCTTACTCAAAATCTTAAATTTTGACCAATTTCAGGCACAGAAATGACTTTAAACACACTTATTTTAGTTGAAAAAGTAATAATTCACATCCAACCGTCATTTAAAGTCAAAAGATTAAATGTTAAAATTTCATCAATATTGACAATTTTTTCAACGTTCGACTGGTCCGGGGTCATCGTTTTTCATCAGAAAATTGATTTTTTGGACTCTACCAAAAATGATTCAAAATGTCATTTGGATCGGGCCTCATGTTGAATAACCACTTTTTAAACCCTCACAGTGACCAAAAGTGCCATTTTTACAGAGTTTTGCTTACTCAAAATCTTAAATTTTGACCAATTTCAGGCACAGAAATGACTTTAAACACACTTATTTTAGTTGAAAAAGTAATAATTCACATCCAACCGTCATTTAAAGTCAAAAGATTAAATGTTAAAATTTCATCAATATTGACCATTTTTTCAACGTTCGACTGGTCCGGGGTCATCGTTTTTCATCAGAAAATTGATTTTTTGGACTCTACCAAAAATGATTCATAATGTCATTTGGATCGGGCCTCATGTTGAATAACCACTTTTTAAACCCTCACAGTGACCAAAATTGCCATTTTTACAGAGTTTTGCTTACTCAAAATCTTAAATTTTGACAAATTTCAGGCACAGAAATGACTTTAAACACACTTATTTTAGTTGAAAAAGTAATAATTCACATCCAACCGTCATTTAAAGTCAAAAGATTAAATGTTAAAATTTCATCAATATTGACCATTTTTTCAACGTTCGACTGGTCCGGGGTCATCGTTTTTCATCAGAAAATTGATTTTTTGGACTCTACCAAAAATGATTCAAAATGTCATTTGGATCGGGCCTCATGTTGAATAACCACTTTTTAAACCCTCACAGTGACCAAAATTGCCATTTTTACAGAGTTTTGCTTACTCAAAATCTTAAATTTTGACCAATTTCAGGCACAGAAATGACTTTAAACACACTTATTTTAGTTGAAAAAGTAATAATTCACATCCAACCGTCATTTAAAGTCAAAAGATTAAATGTTAAAATTTCATCAATATTGACCATTTTTTCAACGTTCGACTGGTCCGGGGTCATCGTTTTTCATCAGAAAATTGATTTTTTGGGCTCTACCAAAAATGATTCAAAATGTCATTTGGATCGGGCCTCATGTTGAATAACCACTTTTTAAACCCTCACAGTGACCAAAATTGCCATTTTTACAGAGTTTTGCTTACTCAAAATCTTAAATTTTGACCAATTTCAGGCACAGAAATGACTTTAAACACACTTATTTTAGTTGAAAAAGTAATAATTCACATCCAACCGTCATTTAAAGTCAAAAGATTAAATGTTAAAATTTCATCAATATTGACCATTTTTTCAACATTCGACTGGTCCGGGGTCATCGTTTTTCATCAGAAAATTGATTTTTTGGACTCTACCAAAAATGATTCAAAATGTCATTTGGATCGGGCCTCATGTTGAATAACCACTTTTTAAACCCTCACAGTGACCAAAATTGCCATTTTTACAGAGTTTTGCTTACTCAAAATCTTCAATTTTGACCAATTTCAGGCACAGAAATGACTTTAAACACACTTATTTTAGTTGAAAAAGTAATAATTCACATCCAACCGTCATTTAAAGTCAAAAGATTAAATGTTAAAATTTCATCAATATTGACCATTTTTTCAACGTTCGACTGGTCCGGGGTCATCGTTTTTCATCAGAAAATTGATTTTTTGGACTCTACCAAAAATGATTCAAAATGTCATTTGGATCGGGCCTCATGTTGAATAACCACTTTTTAAACCCTCACAGTGACCAAAATTGCCATTTTTACAGAGTTTTGCTTACTCAAAATCTTAAATTTTGACCAATTTCAGGCACAGAAATGACTTTAAACACACTTATTTTAGTTGAAAAAGTAATAATTCACATCCAACCGTCATTTAAAGTCAAAAGATTAAATGTTAAAATTTCATCAATATTGACCATTTTTTCAACGTTCGACTGGTCCGGGGTCATCGTTTTTCATCAGAAAATTGATTTTTTGGGCTCTACCAAAAATGATTCAAAATGTCATTTGGATCGGGCCTCATGTTGAATAACCACTTTTTAAACCCTCACAGTGACCAAAATTGCCATTTTTACAGAGTTTTGCTTACTCAAAATCTTACATTTTGACCAATTTCAGGCACAGAAATGACTTTAAACACACTTATTTTAGTTGAAAAAGTAATAATTCACATCCAACCGTCATTTAAAGTCAAAAGATTAAATGTTAAAATTTCATCAATATTGACCATTTTTTCAACATTCGACTGGTCCGGGGTCATCGTTTTTCATCAGAAAATTGATTTTTTGGACTCTACCAAAAATGATTCAAAATGTCATTTGGATCGGGCCTCATGTTGAATAACCACTTTTTAAACCCTCACAGTGACCAAAATTGCCATTTTTACAGAGTTTTGCTTACTCAAAATCTTCAATTTTGACCAATTTCAGGCACAGAAATGACTTTAAACACACTTATTTTAGTTGAAAAAGTAATAATTCACATCCAACCGTCATTTAAAAACAAAAGGTTAAATGTTAAAATTTCATCAATATTGACCATTTTTTCAACGTTCGACTGGTCCGGGGTCATCGTTTTTCATCAGAAAATTGATTTTTTGGGCTCTACCAAAAATGATTCAAAATGTCATTTGGATCGGGCCTCATGTTGAATAACCACTTTTTAAACCCTCACAGTGACCAAAATTGCCATTTTTACAGAGTTTTGCTTACTCAAAATCTTAAATTTTGACAAATTTCAGGCACAGAAATGACTTTAAACACACTTATTTTAGTTGAAAAAGTAATAATTCACATCCAACCGTCATTTAAAGTCAAAAGATTAAATGTTAAAATTTCATCAATATTGACCATTTTTTCAACGTTCGACTGGTCCGGGGTCATCGTTTTTCATCAGAAAATTGATTTTTTGGACTCTACCAAAAATGATTCAAAATGTCATTTGGATCGGGCCTCATGTTGAATAACCACTTTTTAAACCCTCACAGTGACCAAAATTGCCATTTTTACAGAGTTTTGCTTACTCAAAATCTTAAATTTTGACCAATTTCAGGCACAGAAATGACTTTAAACACACTTATTTTAGTTGAAAAAGTAATAATTCACATCCAACCGTCATTTAAAGTCAAAAGATTAAATGTTAAAATTTCATCAATATTGACCATTTTTTCAACGTTCGACTGGTCCGGGGTCATCGTTTTTCATCAGAAAATTGATTTTTTGGGCTCTACCAAAAATGATTCAAAATGTCATTTGGATCGGGCCTCATGTTGAATAACCACTTTTTAAACCCTCACAGTGACCAAAATTGCCATTTTTACAGAGTTTTGCTTACTCAAAATCTTAAATTTTGACCAATTTCAGGCACAGAAATGACTTTAAACACACTTATTTTAGTTGAAAAAGTAATAATTCACATCCAACCGTCATTTAAAGTCAAAAGATTAAATGTTAAAATTTCATCAATATTGACCATTTTTTCAACATTCGACTGGTCCGGGGTCATCGTTTTTCATCAGAAAATTGATTTTTTGGACTCTACCAAAAATGATTCAAAATGTCATTTGGATCGGGCCTCATGTTGAATAACCACTTTTTAAACCCTCACAGTGACCAAAATTGCCATTTTTACAGAGTTTTGCTTACTCAAAATCTTCAATTTTGACCAATTTCAGGCACAGAAATGACTTTAAACACACTTATTTTAGTTGAAAAAGTAATAATTCACATCCAACCGTCATTTAAAGTCAAAAGATTAAATGTTAAAATTTCATCAATATTGACCATTTTTTCAACGTTCGACTGGTCCGGGGTCATCGTTTTTCATCAGAAAATTGATTTTTTGGACTCTACCAAAAATGATTCAAAATGTCATTTGGATCGGGCCTCATGTTGAATAACCACTTTTTAAACCCTCACAGTGACCAAAATTGCCATTTTTACAGAGTTTTGCTTACTCAAAATCTTCAATTTTGACCAATTTCAGGCACAGAAATGACTTTAAACACACTTATTTTAGTTGAAAAAGTAATATTTCACATCCAACCGTCATTTAAAGTCAAAAGGTTAAATGTTAAAATTTCATCAATATTGACCATTTTTTCAACGTTCGACTGGTCCGGGGTCATCGTTTTTCATCAGAAAATTGATTTTTTGGACTCTACCAAAAATGATTCAAAATGTCATTTGGATCGGGCCTCATGTTGAATAACCACTTTTTAAACCCTCACAGTGACCAAAATTGCCATTTTTACAGAGTTTTGCTTACTCAAAATCTTAAATTTTGACCAATTTCAGGCACAGAAATGACTTTAAACACACTTATTTTAGTTGAAAAAGTAATAATTCACATCCAGCCGTCATTTAAAGTCAAAAGATTAAATGTTAAAATTTCATCAATATTGACCATTTTTTCAACGTTCGACTGGTCCGGGGTCATCGTTTTTCATCAGAAAATTGATTTTTTGGATTCTACCAAAAAAGATTCAAAATGTCTTTTGGATCGGGTCTCATGTTGAATAACCACTTTTTAAACCCTCACAGTGACCAAAATTGCCATTTTTACAAAGTTTTGCTTACTCAAAATCTTCTATTTTGACCACTTTCAGGCACAGAAATGACTTTAAACACACTTATTTTAGTTGAAAAAGTAATAATTCACATCCAACCGTCATTTAAAGTCATAAGATTAAATGTTAAAATTTCATCAATATTGACCATTTTTTCAACGTTCGACTGGTCCGGGGTCATCATTTTTCATCAGAAAATTGATTTTTTGGACTCTACCAAAAATGATTCATAATGTCATTTGGATCGGGCCTCATGTTGAATAACCACTTTTTAAACCCTCACAGTGACCAAAATTGCCATTTTTACAGAGTTTTGCTTACTCAAAATCTTAAATTTTGACCAATTTCAGGCACAGAAATGACTTTAAACACACTTATTTTAGTTGAAAAAGTAATAATTCACATCCAGCCGTCATTTAAAGTCAAAAGATTAAATGTTAAAATTTCATCAATATTGACCATTTTTTCAACGTTCGACTGGTCCGGGGTCATCGTTTTTCATCAGAAAATTGATTTTTTGGACTCTACCAAAAATGATTCAAAATGTCATTTGGATCGGGCCTCATGTTGAATAACCACTTTTTAAACCCTCACAGTGACCAAAATTGCCATTTTTACAGAGTTTTGCTTACTCAAAATCTTAAATTTTGACCAATTTCAGGCACAGAAATGACTTTAAACACACTTATTTTAGTTGAAAAAGTAATAATTCACATCCAACCGTCATTTAAAGTCAAAAGATTAAATGTTAAAATTTCATCAATATTGACCATTTTTTCAACGTTCGACTGGTCCGGGGTCATCGTTTTTCATCAGAAAATTGATTTTTTGGGCTCTACCAAAAATGATTCAAAATGTCATTTGGATCGGGCCTCATGTTGAATAACCACTTTTTAAACCCTCACAGTGACCAAAATTGCCATTTTTACAGAGTTTTGCTTACTCAAAATCTTACATTTTGACCAATTTCAGGCACAGAAATGACTTTAAACACACTTATTTTAGTTGAAAAAGTAATAATTCACATCCAACCGTCATTTAAAGTCAAAAGATTAAATGTTAAAATTTCATCAATATTGACCATTTTTTCAACATTCGACTGGTCCGGGGTCATCGTTTTTCATCAGAAAATTGATTTTTTGGACTCTACCAAAAATGATTCAAAATGTCATTTGGATCGGGCCTCATGTTGAATAACCACTTTTTAAACCCTCACAGTGACCAAAATTGCCATTTTTACAGAGTTTTGCTTACTCAAAATCTTCAATTTTGACCAATTTCAGGCACAGAAATGACTTTAAACACACTTATTTTAGTTGAAAAAGTAATAATTCACATCCAACCGTCATTTAAAAACAAAAGGTTAAATGTTAAAATTTCATCAATATTGACCATTTTTTCAACGTTCGACTGGTCCGGGGTCATCGTTTTTCATCAGAAAATTGATTTTTTGGGCTCTACCAAAAATGATTCAAAATGTCATTTGGATCGGGCCTCATGTTGAATAACCACTTTTTAAACCCTCACAGTGACCAAAATTGCCATTTTTACAGAGTTTTGCTTACTCAAAATCTTAAATTTTGACAAATTTCAGGCACAGAAATGACTTTAAACACACTTATTTTAGTTGAAAAAGTAATAATTCACATCCAACCGTCATTTAAAGTCAAAAGATTAAATGTTAAAATTTCATCAATATTGACCATTTTTTCAACGTTCGACTGGTCCGGGGTCATCGTTTTTCATCAGAAAATTGATTTTTTGGACTCTACCAAAAATGATTCAAAATGTCATTTGGATCGGGCCTCATGTTGAATAACCACTTTTTAAACCCTCACAGTGACCAAAATTGCCATTTTTACAGAGTTTTGCTTACTCAAAATCTTAAATTTTGACCAATTTCAGGCACAGAAATGACTTTAAACACACTTATTTTAGTTGAAAAAGTAATAATTCACATCCAACCGTCATTTAAAGTCAAAAGATTAAATGTTAAAATTTCATCAATATTGACCATTTTTTCAACGTTCGACTGGTCCGGGGTCATCGTTTTTCATCAGAAAATTGATTTTTTGGGCTCTACCAAAAATGATTCAAAATGTCATTTGGATCGGGCCTCATGTTGAATAACCACTTTTTAAACCCTCACAGTGACCAAAATTGCCATTTTTACAGAGTTTTGCTTACTCAAAATCTTAAATTTTGACCAATTTCAGGCACAGAAATGACTTTAAACACACTTATTTTAGTTGAAAAAGTAATAATTCACATCCAACCGTCATTTAAAGTCAAAAGATTAAATGTTAAAATTTCATCAATATTGACCATTTTTTCAACATTCGACTGGTCCGGGGTCATCGTTTTTCATCAGAAAATTGATTTTTTGGACTCTACCAAAAATGATTCAAAATGTCATTTGGATCGGGCCTCATGTTGAATAACCACTTTTTAAACCCTCACAGTGACCAAAATTGCCATTTTTACAGAGTTTTGCTTACTCAAAATCTTCAATTTTGACCAATTTCAGGCACAGAAATGACTTTAAACACACTTATTTTAGTTGAAAAAGTAATAATTCACATCCAACCGTCATTTAAAGTCAAAAGATTAAATGTTAAAATTTCATCAATATTGACCATTTTTTCAACGTTCGACTGGTCCGGGGTCATCGTTTTTCATCAGAAAATTGATTTTTTGGACTCTACCAAAAATGATTCAAAATGTCATTTGGATCGGGCCTCATGTTGAATAACCACTTTTTAAACCCTCACAGTGACCAAAATTGCCATTTTTACAGAGTTTTGCTTACTCAAAATCTTCAATTTTGACCAATTTCAGGCACAGAAATGACTTTAAACACACTTATTTTAGTTGAAAAAGTAATATTTCACATCCAACCGTCATTTAAAGTCAAAAGGTTAAATGTTAAAATTTCATCAATATTGACCATTTTTTCAACGTTCGACTGGTCCGGGGTCATCGTTTTTCATCAGAAAATTGATTTTTTGGACTCTACCAAAAATGATTCAAAATGTCATTTGGATCGGGCCTCATGTTGAATAACCACTTTTTAAACCCTCACAGTGACCAAAATTGCCATTTTTACAGAGTTTTGCTTACTCAAAATCTTAAATTTTGACCAATTTCAGGCACAGAAATGACTTTAAACACACTTATTTTAGTTGAAAAAGTAATAATTCACATCCAGCCGTCATTTAAAGTCAAAAGATTAAATGTTAAAATTTCATCAATATTGACCATTTTTTCAACGTTCGACTGGTCCGGGGTCATCGTTTTTCATCAGAAAATTGATTTTTTGGATTCTACCAAAAAAGATTCAAAATGTCTTTTGGATCGGGTCTCATGTTGAATAACCACTTTTTAAACCCTCACAGTGACCAAAATTGCCATTTTTACAAAGTTTTGCTTACTCAAAATCTTCTATTTTGACCACTTTCAGGCACAGAAATGACTTTAAACACACTTATTTTAGTTGAAAAAGTAATAATTCACATCCAACCGTCATTTAAAGTCATAAGATTAAATGTTAAAATTTCATCAATATTGACCATTTTTTCAACGTTCGACTGGTCCGGGGTCATCGTTTTTCATCAGAAAATTGATTTTTTGGACTCTACCAAAAATGATTCATAATGTCATTTGGATCGGGCCTCATGTTGAATAACCACTTTTTAAACCCTCACAGTGACCAAAATTGCCATTTTTACAGAGTTTTGCTTACTCAAAATCTTAAATTTTGACCAATTTCAGGCACAGAAATGACTTTAAACACACTTATTTTAGTTGAAAAAGTAATAATTCACATCCAGCCGTCATTTAAAGTCAAAAGATTAAATGTTAAAATTTCATCAATATTGACCATTTTTTCAACGTTCGACTGGTCCGGGGTCATCGTTTTTCATCAGAAAATTGATTTTTTGGACTCTACCAAAAATGATTCAAAATGTCATTTGGATCGGGCCTCATGTTGAATAACCACTTTTTAAACCCTCACAGTGACCAAAATTGCAATTTTTACAGAGTTTTGCTTACTCAAAATCTTCAATTTTGACCAATTTCAGGCACAGAAATGACTTTAAACACACTTATTTTAGTTGAAAAAGTAATAATTCACATCCAACCGTCATGTAAAGTCAAAAGATTAAATGTTAAAATTTCATCAATATTGACCATTTTTTCAACGTTCGACTGGTCCGGGGTCATCGTTTTTCATTAGAAAATTTATTTTTTGAACTCCACCAAAAATGATTCAAAATGTCATTTGGATCGGGCCTCATGTTGAATAACCACTTTTTAAACCCTCACAGTGACCAAAAGTGCCATTTTTACAGAGTTTTGCTTACTCAAAATCTTAAATTTTGACCAATTTCAGGCACAGAAATGACTTTAAACACACTTATTTTAGTTGAAAAAGTAATAATTCACATCCAACCGTCATTTAAAGTCAAAAGATTAAATGTTAAAATTTCATCAATATTGACCATTTTTTCAACGTTCGACTGGTCCGGGGTCATCGTTTTTCATCAGAAAATTGATTTTTTGGACTCTACCAAAAATGATTCAAAATGTCATTTGGATCGGGCCTCATGTTGAATAACCACTTTTTAAACCCTCACAGTGACCAAAATTGCCATTTTTACAGAGTTTTGCTTACTCAAAATCTTAAATTTTGACCACTTTCAGGCACAGAAATGACTTTAAACACACTTATTTTAGTTGAAAAAGTAATAATTCACATCCAACCGTCATTTAAAGTCAAAAGATTAAATGTTAAAATTTCATCAATATTGACCATTTTTTCAACGTTCGACTGGTCCGGGGTCATCGTTTTTCATCAGAAAATTGATTTTTTGGACTCTACCAAAAATGATTCAAAATGTCATTTGGATCGGGCCTCATGTTGAATAACCACTTTTTAAACCCTCACAGTGACCAAAATTGCAATTTTTACAGAGTTTTGCTTACTCAAAATCTTCAATTTTGACCAATTTCAGGCACAGAAATGACTTTAAACACACTTATTTTAGTTGAAAAAGTAATAATTCACATCCAACCGTCATTTAAAGTCAAAAGATTAAATGTTAAAATTTCATCAATATTGACCATTTTTTCAACGTTCGACTGGTCCGGGGTCATCGTTTTTCATTAGAAAATTGATTTTTTGGACTCCACCAAAAATGATTCAAAATGTCATTTGGATCGGGCCTCATGTTGAATAACCACTTTTTAAACCCTCACAGTGACCAAAAGTGCAATTTTTACAGAGTTTTGCTTACTCAAAATCTTAAATTTTGACCAATTTCAGGCACAGAAATGACTTTAAACACACTTATTTTAGTTGAAAAAGTAATAATTCACATCCAACCGTCATTTAAAGTCAAAAGATTAAATCTTAAAATTTCATCAATATTGACCATTTTTTCAACGTTCGACTGGTCCGGGGTCATCGTTTTTCATCAGAAAATTGATTTTTTTGGACTCTACCAAAAATGATTCAAAATGTCATTTGGATCGGGCCTCATGTTGAATAACCACTTTTTAAACCCTCACAGTGACCAAAATTGCCATTTTTACAGAGTTTTGCTTACTCAAAATCTTCAATTTTGACCAATTTCAGGCACAGAAATGACTTTAAACACACTTATTTTAGTTGAAAAAGTAATAATTCACATCCAACCGTCATTTAAAGTCATAAGATTAAATGTTAAAATTTCATCAATATTGACCATTTTTTCAACGTTCGACTGGTCCGGGGTCATCGTTTTTCATCAGAAAATTGATTTTTTGGACTCTACCAAAAATGATTCATAATGTCATTTGGATCGGGCCTCATGTTGAATAACCACTTTTTAAACCCTCACAGTGACCAAAATTGCCATTTTTACAGAGTTTTGCTTACTCAAAATCTTAAATTTTGACCAATTTCAGGCACAGAAATGACTTTAAACACACTTATTTTAGTTGAAAAAGTAATAATTCACATCCAGCCGTCATTTAAAGTCAAAAGATTAAATGTTAAAATTTCATCAATATTGACCATTTTTTCAACGTTCGACTGGTCCGGGGTCATCGTTTTTCATCAGAAAATTGATTTTTTGGACTCTACCAAAAATGATTCAAAATGTCATTTGGATCGGGCCTCATGTTGAATAACCACTTTTTAAACCCTAACAGTGACCAAAATTGCAATTTTTACAGAGTTTTGCTTACTCAAAATCATCAATTTTGACCAATTTCAGGCACAGAAATGACTTTAAACACACTTATTTTAGTTGAAAAAGTAATAATTCACATCCAACCGTCATTTAAAGTCAAAAGATTAAATGTTAAAATTTCATCAATATTGACCATTTTTTCAACGTTCGACTGGTCCGGGGTCATCGTTTTTCATTAGAAAATTGATTTTTTGGACTCCACCAAAAATGATTCAAAATGTCATTTGGATCGGGCCTCATGTTGAATAACCACTTTTTAAACCCTCACAGTGACCAAAAGTGCAATTTTTACAGAGTTTTGCTTACTCAAAATCTTAAATTTTGACCAATTTCAGGCACAGAAATGACTTTAAACACACTTATTTTAGTTGAAAAAGTAATAATTCACATCCAACCGTCATTTAAAGTCAAAAGATTAAATGTTAAAATTTCATCAATATTGACCATTTTTTCAACGTTTGACTGGTCCGGGGTCATCGTTTTTCATTAGAAAATTGATTTTTTGGACTCCACCAAAAATGATTCAAAATGTCATTTGGATCGGGCCTCATGTTGAATAACCACTTTTTAAACCCTCACAGTGACCAAAAGTGCCATTTTTACAGAGTTTTGCTTACTCAAAATCTTAAATTTTGACCAATTTCAGGCACAGAAATGACTTTAAACACACTTATTTTAGTTGAAAAAGTAATAATTCACATCCAACCGTCATTTAAAGTCAAAAGATTAAATGTTAAAATTTCATCAATATTGACCATTTTTTCAACGTTCGACTGGTCCGGGGTCATCGTTTTTCATCAGAAAATTGATTTTTTGGACTCTACCAAAAATGATTCAAAATGTCATTTGGATCGGGCCTCATGTTGAATAACCACTTTTTAAACCCTCACAGTGACCAAAATTGCCATTTTTACAGAGTTTTGCTTACTCAAAATCTTAAATTTTGACCAATTTCAGGCACAGAAATGACTTTAAACACACTTATTTTAGTTGAAAAAGTAATAATTGACATCCAACCGTCATTTAAAATCAAAAGATTAAATGTTAAAATTTCATCAATATTGACCATTTTTTCAACGTTCGACTGGTCCGGGGTCATCGTTTTTCATCAGAAAATTGATTTTTTGGACTCTACCAAAAATGATTCAAAATGTCATTTGGATCGGGCCTCATGTTGAATAACCACTTTTTAAACCCTCACAGTGACCAAAATTGCCATTTTTACAGAGTTTTGCTTACTCAAAATCTTAAATTTTGACCAATTTCAGGCACAGAAATGACTTTAAACACACTTATTTTAGTTGAAAAAGTAATAATTCACATCCAACCGTCATTTAAAGTCAAAAGATTAAATGTTAAAATTTCATCAATATTGACCATTTTTTCAACGTTTGACTGGTCCGGGGTCATCGTTTTTCATTAGAAAATTGATTTTTTGGACTCCACCAAAAATGATTCAAAATGTCATTTGGATCGGGCCTCATGTTGAATAACCACTTTTTAAACCCTCACAGTGACCAAAAGTGCCATTTTTACAGAGTTTTGCTTACTCAAAATCTTAAATTTTGACCAATTTCAGGCACAGAAATGACTTTAAACACACTTATTTTAGTTGAAAAAGTAATAATTCACATCCAACCGTCATTTAAAGTCAAAAGATTAAATGTTAAAATTTCATCAATATTGACCATTTTTTCAACGTTCGACTGGTCCGGGGTCATCGTTTTTCATCAGAAAATTGATTTTTTGGACTCTACCAAAAATGATTCATAATGTCATTTGGATCGGGCCTCATGTTGAATAACCACTTTTTAAACCCTCACAGTGACCAAAATTGCCATTTTTACAGAGTTTTGCTTACTCAAAATCTTAAATTTTGACCAATTTCAGGCACAGAAATGACTTTAAACACACTTATTTTAGTTGAAAAAGTAATAATTCACATCCAGCCGTCATTTAAAGTCAAAAGATTAAATGTTAAAATTTCATCAATATTGACCATTTTTTCAACGTTCGACTGGTCCGGGGTCATCGTTTTTCATCAGAAAATTGATTTTTTGGACTCTACCAAAAATGATTCAAAATGTCATTTGGATCGGGCCTCATGTTGAATAACCACTTTTTAAACCCTAACAGTGACCAAAATTGCAATTTTTACAGAGTTTTGCTTACTCAAAATCATCAATTTTGACCAATTTCAGGCACAGAAATGACTTTAAACACACTTATTTTAGTTGAAAAAGTAATAATTCACATCCAACCGTCATTTAAAGTCAAAAGATTAAATGTTAAAATTTCATCAATATTGACCATTTTTTCAACGTTCGACTGGTCCGGGGTCATCGTTTTTCATTAGAAAATTGATTTTTTGGACTCCACCAAAAATGATTCAAAATGTCATTTGGATCGGGCCTCATGTTGAATAACCACTTTTTAAACCATCACAGTGACCAAAAGTGCCATTTTTACAGAGTTTTGCTTACTCAAAATCTTAAATTTTGACCAATTTCAGGCACAGAAATGACTTTAAACACACTTATTTTAGTTGAAAAAGTAATAATTCACATCCAACCGTCATTTAAAGTCAAAAGATTAAATGTTAAAATTTCATCAATATTGACCATTTTTTCAACGTTTGACTGGTCCGGGGTCATCGTTTTTCATTAGAAAATTGATTTTTTGGACTCCACCAAAAATGATTCAAAATGTCATTTGGATCGGGCCTCATGTTGAATAACCACTTTTTAAACCCTCACAGTGACCAAAAGTGCCATTTTTACAGAGTTTTGCTTACTCAAAATCTTAAATTTTGACCAATTTCAGGCACAGAAATGACTTTAAACACACTTATTTTAGTTGAAAAAGTAATAATTCACATCCAACCGTCATTTAAAGTCAAAAGATTAAATGTTAAAATTTCATCAATATTGACCATTTTTTCAACGTTCGACTGGTCCGGGGTCATCGTTTTTCATCAGAAAATTGATTTTTTGGACTCTACCAAAAATGATTCAAAATGTCATTTGGATCGGGCCTCATGTTGAATAACCACTTTTTAAACCCTCACAGTGACCAAAATTGCCATTTTTACAGAGTTTTGCTTACTCAAAATCTTAAATTTTGACCACTTTCAGGCACAGAAATGACTTTAAACACACTTATTTTAGTTGAAAAAGTAATAATTCACATCCAACCGTCATTTAAAGTCAAAAGATTAAATGTTAAAATTTCATCAATATTGACCATTTTTTCAACGTTCGACTGGTCCGGGGTCATCGTTTTTCATCAGAAAATTGATTTTTTGGACTCTACCAAAAATGATTCAAAATGTCATTTGGATCGGGCCTCATGTTGAATAACCACTTTTTAAACCCTCACAGTGACCAAAATTGCCATTTTTAAAGAGTTTTTCTTACTCAATATCTTAAATTTTGACCAATTTCAGGCACAGAAATGACTTTAAACACACTTATTTTAGTTGAAAAAGTAATAATTCACATCCAACCGTCATTTAAAGTCAAAAGATTAAATGTTAAAATTTCATCAATATTGACCATTTTTTCAACGTTCGACTGGTCCGGGGTCATCGTTTTTCATCAGAAAATTGATTTTTTGGACTCTACCAAAAATGATTCAAAATGTCATTTGGATCGGGCCTCATGTTGAATAACCACTTTTTAAACCCTCACAGTGACCAAAATTGCAATTTTTACAGAGTTTTGCTTACTCAAAATCTTCAATTTTGACCAATTTCAGGCACAGAAATGACTTTAAACACACTTATTTTAGTTGAAAAAGTAATAATTCACATCCAACCGTCATTTAAAGTCAAAAGATTAAATGTTAAAATTTCATCAATATTGACCATTTTTTCAACGTTCGACTGGTCCGGGGTCATCGTTTTTCATTAGAAAATTGATTTTTTGGACTCCACCAAAAATGATTCAAAATGTCATTTGGATCGGGCCTCATGTTGAATAACCACTTTTTAAACCCTCACAGTGACCAAAAGTGCAATTTTTACAGAGTTTTGCTTACTCAAAATCTTAAATTTTGACCAATTTCAGGCACAGAAATGACTTTAAACACACTTATTTTAGTTGAAAAAGTAATAATTCACATCCAACCGTCATTTAAAGTCAAAAGATTAAATGTTAAAATTTCATCAATATTGACCATTTTTTCAACGTTCGACTGGTCCGGGGTCATCGTTTTTCATCAGAAAATTGATTTTTTTGGACTCTACCAAAAATGATTCAAAATGTCATTTGGATCGGGCCTCATGTTGAATAACCACTTTTTAAACCCTCACAGTGACCAAAATTGCCATTTTTACAGAGTTTTGCTTACTCAAAATCTTAAATTTTGACCAATTTCAGGCACAGAAATGACTTTAAACACACTTATTTTAGTTGAAAAAGTAATAATTGACATCCAACCGTCATTTAAAGTCAAAAGATTAAATGTTAAAATTTCATCAATATTGACCATTTTTTCAACGTTCGACTGGTCCGGGGTCATCGTTTTTCATCAGAAAATTGATTTTTTGGACTCTACCAAAAATGATTCAAAATGTCATTTGGATCGGGCCTCATGTTGAATAACCACTTTTTAAACCCTCACAGTGACCAAAATTGCCATTTTTACAGAGTTTTGCTTACTCAAAATCTTCAATATTGACTAATTTCAGGCACAGAAATTACTTTAAACACACTTATTTTAGTTGAAAAAGTAATAATTCACATCCAGCCGTCATTTAAAGTCAAAAGATTAAATGTTAAAATTTCATCAATATTGACCATTTTTTCAACGTTCGACTGGTCCGGGGTCATCGTTTTTCATCAGAAAATTGATTTTTTGGACTCTACCAAAAATGATTCAAAATGTCATTTGGATCGGGCCTCATGTTGAATAACCACTTTTTAAACCCTCACAGTGACCAAAATTGCCATTTTTACAGAGTTTTGCTTACTCAAAATCTTAAATTTTGACCAATTTCAGGCACAGAAATGACTTTAAACACACTTATTTTAGTTGAAAAAGTAATAATTCACATCCAGCCGTCATTTAAAGTCAAAAGATTAAATGTTAAAATTTCATCAATATTGACCATTTTTTCAACGTTCGACTGGTCCGGGGTCATCGTTTTTCATCAGAAAATTGATTTTTTGGACTCTACCAAAAATGATTCAAAATGTCATTTGGATCGGGCCTCATGTTGAATAACCACTTTTTAAACCCTCACAGTGACCAAAATTGCCATTTTTACAGAGTTTTGCTTACTCAAAATCTTAAATTTTGACCAATTTCAGGCACAGAAATGACTTTAAACACACTTATTTTAGTTGAAAAAGTAATAATTCACATCCAACCGTCATTTAAAGTCAAAAGATTAAATGTTAAAATTTCATCAATATTGACCATTTTTTCAACGTTCGACTGGTCCGGGGTCATCGTTTTTCATTAGAAAATTGATTTTTTGGAATCCACCAAAAATGATTCAAAATGTCATATGGATCAGGCCTCATGTTGAATAACCACTTTTTAAACCCTCACAGTGACCAAAAGTGCCATTTTTACAGTGTTTTGCTTACTCAAAATCTTAAATTTTGACCAATTTCAGGCACAGAAATGACTTTAAACACACTTATTTTAGTTGAAAAAGTAATAAATCACATCCAACCGTCATTTAAAGTCAAAAGATTAAATGTTAAAATTTCATCAATATTGACCATTTTTTCAACGTTCGACTGGTCCGGGGTCATCGTTTTTCATCAGAAAATTGATTTTTTGGACTCTACCAAAAATGATTCAAAATGTCATTTGGTTCGGGCCTCATGTTGAATAACCACTTTTTAAACCCTCACAGTGACCAAAATTGCCATTTTTACAGAGTTTTGCTTACTCAAAATCTTCAATTTTGACCAATTTCAGGCACAGAAATGACTTTAAACACACTTATTTTAGTTGAAAAAGTAATAATTCACATCCAACCGTCATTTAAAGTCAAAAGATTAAATGTTAAAATTTCATCAATATTGACCATTTTTTCAACGTTCGACTGGTCCGGGGTCATCGTTTTTCATCAGAAAATTGATTTTTTGGACTCTACCAAAAATGATTCAAAATGTCATTTGGATCGGGCCTCATGTTGAATAACCACTTTTTAAACCCTCACAGTGACCAAAATTGCCATTTTTACAGAGTTTTGCTTACTCAAAATCTTCAAGTTTGACTAATTTCAGGCACAGAAATGACTTTAAACACTTATTTTAGTTGAAAAAGTAATAATTCACATCCAGCCGTCATTTAAAGTCAAAAGATTAAATATTAACATTTCATCAATATTGACCATTTTTTTCAACGTTCGACTGGTCCGGGGTCATCGTTTTTCATCAGAAAATTGATTTTTTGGACTCTACCAAAAATGATTCAAAATATCATTTGGCTCGGGCCTCATGTTGAATAACCACTTTTTAAACCCTCACAGTGACCAAAATTGCCATTTTTACAGAGTTTTGCTTACTCAAAATCTTAAATTTTGACCAATTTCAGGCACAGAAATGACTTTAAACACACTTATTTTAGTTGAAAAAGTAATAATTCACATCCAGCCGTCATTTAAAGTCAAAAGATTAAATGTAAAAATGTCATCAATATTGACCATTTTTTCAACGTTCGACTGGTCCGGGGTCATCGTTTTTCATCAGAAAATTGATTTTTTGGACTCTACCAAAAATGATTCAAAATGTCATTTGGATCGGGCCTCATGTTGAATAACCACTTTTCAAACCCTCACAGTGACCAAAATTGCCATTTTTACAGAGTTTTGCTTACTCAAAATCTTCAATTTTGACCAATTTCAGGCACAGAAATGACTTTAAACACACTTATTTTAGTTGAAAAAGTAATAATTCACATCCAACCGCTATTTAAAGTCAAAAGATTAAATGGTAAAATTTCATCAATATTGACCATTTTTTCAACGTTCGACTGGTCCGGGGTCATCGTTTTTCATTAGAAAATTGATTTTTTGGACTCCACCAAAAATGATTCAAAATGTCATTTGGATCGGGCCTCATGTTGAATAACCACTTTTTAAACCCTCACAGTGACCAAAAGTGCCATTTTTACAGAGTTTTGCTTACTCAAAATCTTAAATTTTGACTAATTTCAGGCACAGAAATGACTTTAAACACACTTATTTTAGTTGAAAAAGTAATAATTCACATCCAACCGTCATTTAAAGTCAAAAGATTAAATGTTAAAATTTCATCAATATTGACCATTTTTTCAACGTTCGACTGGTCCGGGGTCATCGTTTTTCATCAGAAAATTGATTTTTTGGACTCTACCAAAAATGATTCAAAATGTCATTTGGATCGGGCCTCATGTTGAATAACGACTTTTTAAACCCTCACAGTGACCAAAATTGCCATTTTTACAGAGTTTTGCTTACTCAAAATCTTCAATTTTGACTAATTTCAGGCACAGAAATGACTTTAAACACACTTATTTTAGTTGAAAAAGTAATAATTCACATCCAACCGTCATTTAAAGTCAAAAGATTAAATGTTAAAATTTCATCAATATTGACCATTTTTTCAACGTTCGACTGGTCCGGGGTCATCGTTTTTCATCAGAAAATTGATTTTTTTGGACTCTACCAAAAAAGATTCAAAATGTCTTTTGGATCGGGTCTCATGTTGAATAACCACTTTTTAAACCCTCACAGTGACCAAAATTGCCATTTTTACAAAGTTTTGCTTACTCAAAATCTTCAATTTTGACCACTTTCAGGCACAGAAATGACTTTAAACACACTTATTTTAGTTGAAAAAGTAATAATTCACATCCAGCCGTCATTTAAAGTCAAAAGATTAAATGTTAAAATTTCATCAATATTGACCATTTTTTCAACGTTCGACTGGTCCGGGGTCATCGTTTTTCATCAGAAAATTGATTTTTTGGACTCTACCAAAAATGATTCAAAATGTCATTTGGATCGGGCCTCATGTTGAATAACCACTTTTTAAACCCTCACAGTGACCAAAATTGCCATTTTTACAGAGTTTTGCTTACTCAAAATCTTAAATTTTGACCAATTTCAGGCACAGAAATGACTTTAAACACACTTATTTTAGTTGAAAAAGTAATAATTCACATCCAACCGTCATTTAAAGTCAAAAGATTAAATGTTAAAATTTCATCAATATTGACCATTTTTTCAACGTTCGACTGGTCCGGGGTCATCGTTTTTCATTAGAAAATTGATTTTTTGGACTCCACCAAAAATGATTCAAAATGTCATTTGGATCAGGCCTCATGTTGAATAACCACTTTTTAAACCCTCACAGTGACCAAAAGTGCCATTTTTACAGAGTTTTGCTTACTCAAAATCTTAAATTTTGACCAATTTCAGGCACAGAAATGACTTTAAACACACTTATTTTAGTTGAAAAAGTAATAATTCACATCCAACCGTCATTTAAAGTCAAAAGATTAAATGTTAAAATTTCATCAATATTGACCATTTTTTCAACGTTCGACTGGTCCGGAGTCATCGTTTTTCATCAGAAAATTGATTTTTTGGACTCTACCAAAAATGATTCAAAATGTCATTTGGATCGGGCCTCATGTTGAATAACCACTTTTTAAACCCTCACAGTGACCAAAATTGCCATTTTTACAGAGTTTTGCTTACTCAAAATCTTCAATTTTGACCAATTTCAGGCACAGAAATGACTTTAAACACACTTATTTTAGTTGAAAAAGTAATAATTCACATCCAACCGTCATTTAAAGTCAAAAGATTAAATGTTAAAATTTCATCAATATTGACCATTTTTTCAACGTTCGACTGGTCCGGGGTCATCGTTTTTCATCAGAAAATTGATTTTTTGGACTCTACCAAAAATGATTCATAATGTCATTTGGATCGGGCCTCATGTTGAATAACCACTTTTTAAACCCTCACAGTGACCAAAATTGCCATTTTTACAGAGTTTTGCTTACTCAAAATCTTCAATTTTGACTAATTTCAGGCACAGAAATGACTTTAAACACACTTATTTTAGTTGAAAAAGTAATAATTCACATCCAACCGTCATTTAAAGTCAAAAGATTAAATGTTAAAATTTCATCAATATTGACCATTTTTTCAACGTTCGACTGGTCCGGGGTCATCGTTTTTCATCAGAAAATTGATTTTTTTGGACTCTACCAAAAAAGATTCCAAATGTCTTTTGGATCGGGTCTCATGTTGAATAACCACTTTTTAAACCCTCACAGTGACCAAAATTGCCATTTTTACAAAGTTTTGCTTACTCAAAATCTTCAATTTTGACCACTTTCAGGCACAGAAATGACTTTAAACACACTTATTTTAGTTGAAAAAGTAATAATTCACATCCAACCGTCATTTAAAGTCAAAAGATTAAATGTTAAAATTTCATCAATATTGACCATTTTTTCAACGTTCGACTGGTCCGGGGTCATCGTTTTTCATCAGAAAATTGATTTTTTTGGACTCTACCAAAAATGATTCAAAATGTCATTTGGATCGGGCCTCATGTTGAATAACCACTTTTTAAACCCTCACAGTGACCAAAATTGCCATTTTTACAGAGTTTTGCTTACTCAAAATCTTCAATTTTGACCAATTTCAGGCACAGAAATGACTTTAAACACACTTATTTTAGTTGAAAAAGTAATAATTCACATCCAACCGTCATTTAAAAACAAAAGGTTAAATGTTAAAATTTCATCAATATTGACCATTTTTTCAACGTTCGACTGGTCCGGGGTCATCGTTTTTAATCAGAAAATAGATTTTTTGGACTCTACCAAAAATGATTCAAAATGTCATTTGGATCGGGCCTCATGTTGAATAACCACTTTTTAAACCCTCACAGTGACCAAAATTGCCATTTTTACAGAGTTTTGCTTACTCAAAATCTTAAATTTTGACCAATTTCAGGCACAGAAATGACTTTAAACACACTTATTTTAGTTGAAAAAGTAATAATTCACATCCAGCCGTCATTTAAAGTCAAAAGATTAAATGTAAAAATTTCATCAATATTGACCATTTTTTCAACGTTCGACTGGTCCGGGGTCATCGTTTTTCATCAGAAAATTGATTTTTTGGACTCTACCAAAAATGATTCAAAATGTCATTTGGATCGGGCCTCATGTTGAATAACCACTTTTCAAACCCTCACAGTGACCAAAATTGCCATTTTTACAGAGTTTTGCTTACTCAAAATCTTCAATTTTGACCAATTTCAGGCACAGAAATGACTTTAAACACACTTATTTTAGTTGAAAAAGTAATAATTCACATCCAACCGCTATTTAAAGTCAAAAGATTAAATGGTAAAATTTCATCAATATTGACCATTTTTTCAACGTTCGACTGGTCCGGGGTCATCGTTTTTCATTAGAAAATTGATTTTTTGGACTCCACCAAAAATGATTCAAAATGTCATTTGGATCGGGCCTCATGTTGAATAACCACTTTTTAAACCCTCACAGTGACCAAAATTGCCATTTTTACAGAGTTTTGCTTACTCAAAATCTTCAATTTTGACTAATTTCAGGCACAGAAATGACTTTAAACACTTATTTTAGTTGAAAAAGTAATAATTCACATCCAGCCGTCATTTAAAGTCAAAAGATTAAATGTTAACATTTCATCAATATTGACCATTTTTTCAACGTTCGACTGGTCCGGGGTCATCGTTTTTCATCAGAAAATTGATTTTTTGGACTCTACCAAAAATGATTCAAAATATCATTTGGCTCGGGCCTCATGTTGAATAACCACTTTTTAAACCCTCACAGTGACCAAAATTGCCATTTTTACAGAGTTTTGCTTACTCAAAATCTTAAATTTTGACCAATTTCAGGCACAGAAATGACTTTAAACACACTTATTTTAGTTGAAAAAGTAATAATTCACATCCAGCCGTCATTTAAAGTCAAAAGATTAAATGTAAAAATTTCATCAATATTGACCATTTTTTCAACGTTCGACTGGTCCGGGGTCATCGTTTTTCATCAGAAAATTGATTTTTTGGACTCTACCAAAAATGATTCAAAATGTCATTTGGATCGGGCCTCATGTTGAATAACCACTTTTCAAACCCTCACAGTGACCAAAATTGCCATTTTTACAGAGTTTTGCTTACTCAAAATCTTCAATTTTGACCAATTTCAGGCACAGAAATGACTTTAAACACACTTATTTTAGTTGAAAAAGTAATAATTCACATCCAACCGCTATTTAAAGTCAAAAGATTAAATGGTAAAATTTCATCAATATTGACCATTTTTTCAACGTTCGACTGGTCCGGGGTCATCGTTTTTCATTAGAAAATTGATTTTTTGGACTCCACCAAAAATGATTCAAAATGTCATTTGGATCGGGCCTCATGTTGAATAACCACTTTTTAAACCCTCACAGTGACCAAAAGTGCCATTTTTACAGAGTTTTGCTTACTCAAAATCTTAAATTTTGACCAATTTCAGGCACAGAAATGACTTTAAACACACTTATTTTAGTTGAAAAAGTAATAATTCACATCCAACCGTCATTTAAAGTCAAAAGATTAAATGTTAAAATTTCATCAATATTGACCATTTTTTCAACGTTCGACTGGTCCGGGGTCATCGTTTTTCATCAGAAAATTGATTTTTTTGGACTCTACCAAAAATGATTCAAAATGTCATTTGGATCGGGCCTCATGTTGAATAACCACTTTTTAAACCCTCAGAGGGACCAAAATTGCCATTTTTACAGAGTTTTGCTTACTCAAAATCTTCAATTTTGACCAATTTCAGGCACAGAAATGACTTTAAACACACTTATTTTAGTTGAAAAAGTAATAATTCACATCCAACCGTCATTTAAAGTCAAAAGATTAAATGTTAAAATTTCATCAATATTGACCATTTTTTCAACGTTCGACTGGTCCGGGGTCATCGTTTTTCATCAGAAAATTGATTTTTTGGACTCTACCAAAAATGATTCATAATGTCATTTGGATCGGGCCTCATGTTGAATAACCACTTTTTAAACCCTCACAGTGACCAAAATTGCCATTTTTACAGAGTTTTGCTTACTCAAAATCTTAAATTTTGACCAATTTCAGGCACAGAAATGACTTTAAACACACTTATTTTAGTTGAAAAAGTAATAATTCACATCCAACCGTCATTTAAAGTCAAAAGATTAAATGTTAAAATTTCATCAATATTGACCATTTTTTCAACGTTCGACTGGTCCGGGGTCATCGTTTTTCATCAGAAAATTGATTTTTTGGACTCTACCAAAAATGATTCAAAATGTCATTTGGATCGAGCCTCATGTTGAATAACCACTTTTTAAACCCTCACAGTGACCAAAATTGCCATTTTTACAGAGTTTTGCTTACTCAAAATCTTAAATTTTGACCAATTTCAGGCACAGAAATGACTTTAAACACACTTATTTTAGTTGAAAAAGTAATAATTCACATCCAACCGTCATTTAAAGTCAAAAGATTAAATGTTAAAATTTCATCAATATTGACCATTTTTTCAACGTTCGACTGGTCCGGGGTCATCGTTTTTCATCAGAAAATTGATTTTTTGGACTCTACCAAAAATGATTCAAAATGTCATTTGGATCGGGCCTCATGTTGAATAACGACTTTTTAAACCCTCACAGTGACCAAAATTGCCATTTTTACAGAGTTTTGCTTACTCAAAATCTTCAATTTTGACTAATTTCAGGCACAGAAATGACTTTAAACACACTTATTTTAGTTGAAAAAGTAATAATTCACATCCAGCCGTCATTTAAAGTCAAAAGATTAAATGTTAAAATTTCATCAATATTGACCATTTTTTCAACGTTCGACTGGTCCGGGGTCATCGTTTTTCATCAGAAAATTGATTTTTTGGACTCTACCGAAAATGATTCAAAATGTCATTTGGATCGAGCCTCATGTTGAATAACCACTTTTTAAACCCTCACAGTGACCAAAATTGCCATTTTTACAGAGTTTTGCTTACTCAAAATCTTAAATTTTGACCAATTTCAGGCACAGAAATGACTTTAAACACACTTATTTTAGTTGAAAAAGTAATAATTCACATCCAACCGTCATTTAAAGTCAAAAGATTAAATGTTAAAATTTCATCAATATTGACCATTTTTTCAACGTTCGACTGGTCCGGGGTCATCGTTTTTCATCAGAAAATTGATTTTTTGGACTCTACCAAAAATGATTCAAAATGTCATTTGGATCGGGCCTCATGTTGAATAACGACTTTTTAAACCCTCACAGTGACCAAAATTGCCATTTTTACAGAGTTTTGCTTACTCAAAATCTTCAATTTTGACTAATTTCAGGCACAGAAATGACTTTAAACACACTTATTTTAGTTGAAAAAGTAATAATTCACATCCAACCGTCATTTAAAGTCAAAAGATTAAATGTTAAAATTTCATCAATATTGACCATTTTTTCAACGTTCGACTGGTCCGGGGTCATCGTTTTTCATCAGAAAATTGATTTTTTTGGACTCTACCAAAAAAGATTCAAAATGTCTTTTGGATCGGGTCTCATGTTGAATAACCACTTTTTAAACCCTCACAGTGACCAAAATTGCCATTTTTACAAAGTTTTGCTTACTCAAAATCTTCAATTTTGACCACTTTCAGGCACAGAAATGACTTTAAACACACTTATTTTAGTTGAAAAAGTAATAATTCACATCCAGCCGTCATTTAAAGTCAAAAGATTAAATGTTAAAATTTCATCAATATTGACCATTTTTTCAACGTTCGACTGGTCCGGGGTCATCGTTTTTCATTAGAAAATTGATTTTTTGGACTCCACCAAAAATGATTCAAAATGTCATTTGGATCGGGCCTCATGTTGAATAACCACTTTTTAAACCCTCAGAGGGACCAAAATTGCCATTTTTACAGAGTTTTGCTTACTCAAAATCTTAAATTTTGACCAATTTCAGGCACAGAAATGACTTTAAACACACTTATTTTAGTTGAAAAAGTAATAATTCACATCCAACCGTCATTTAAAGTCAAAAGATTAAATGTTAAAATTTCATCAATATTGACCATTTTTTCAACGTTCGACTGGTCCGGGGTCATCGTTTTTCATCAGAAAATTGATTTTTTGGACTCTACCAAAAATGATTCAAAATGTCATTTGGATCGGGCCTCATGTTGAATAACGACTTTTTAAACCCTCACAGTGACCAAAATTGCCATTTTTACAGAGTTTTGCTTACTCAAAATCTTCAATTTTGACTAATTTCAGGCACAGAAATGACTTTAAACACACTTATTTTAGTTGAAAAAGTAATAATTCACATCCAACCGTCATTTAAAGTCAAAAGATTAAATGTTAAAATTTCATCAATATTGACCATTTTTTCAACGTTCGACTGGTCCGGGGTCATCGTTTTTCATCAGAAAATTGATTTTTTTGGACTCTACCAAAAAAGATTCAAAATGTCTTTTGGATCGGGTCTCATGTTGAATAACCACTTTTTAAACCCTCACAGTGACCAAAATTGCCATTTTTACAAAGTTTTGCTTACTCAAAATCTTCAATTTTGACCACTTTCAGGCACAGAAATGACTTTAAACACACTTATTTTAGTTGAAAAAGTAATAATTCACATCCAGCCGTCATTTAAAGTCAAAAGATTAAATGTTAAAATTTCATCAATATTGACCATTTTTTCAACGTTCGACTGGTCCGGGGTCATCGTTTTTCATTAGAAAATTGATTTTTTGGACTCCACCAAAAATGATTCAAAATGTCATTTGGATCAGGCCTCATGTTGAATAACCACTTTTTAAACCCTCACAGTGACCAAAAGTGCCATTTTTACAGAGTTTTGCTTACTCAAAATCTTAAATTTTGACCAATTTCAGGCACAGAAATGACTTTAAACACACTTATTTTAGTTGAAAAAGTAATAATTCACATCCAACCGTCATTTAAAGTCAAAAGATTAAATGTTAAAATTTCATCAATATTGACCATTTTTTCAACGTTCGACTGGTCCGGGGTCATCGTTTTTCATCAGAAAATTGATTTTTTGGACTCTACCAAAAATGATTCAAAATGTCATTTGGATCGGGCCTCATGTTGAATAACCACTTTTTAAACCCTCACAGTGACCAAAATTGCCATTTTTACAGAGTTTTGCTTACTCAAAATCTTCAATTTTGACCAATTTCAGGCACAGAAATGACTTTAAACACACTTATTTTAGTTGAAAAAGTAATAATTCACATCCAACCGTCATTTAAAGTCAAAAGATTAAATGTTAAAATTTCATCAATATTGACCATTTTTTCAACGTTCGACTGGTCCGGGGTCATCGTTTTTCATCAGAAAATTGATTTTTTGGACTCTACCAAAAATGATTCATAATGTCATTTGGATCGGGCCTCATGTTGAATAACCACTTTTTAAACCCTCACAGTGACCAAAATTGCCATTTTTACAGAGTTTTGCGATACTCAAAATCTTAAATTTTGACCAATTTCAGGCACAGAAATGACTTTAAACACACCTATTTTAGTTGAAAAAGTAATAATTCACATCCAACCGTCATTTAAAGTCAAAAGATTAAATGTTAAAATTTCATCAATATTGACCATTTTTTCAACGTTCGACTGGTCCGGGGTCATCGTTTTTCATCAGAAAATTGATTTTTTGGACTCTACCAAAAATGATTCAAAATGTCATTTGGATCGGGCCTCATGTTGAATAACCACTTTTTAAACCCTCACAGTGACCAAAATTGCCATTTTTACAGAGTTTTGCTTACTCAAAATCTTCAATTTTGACTAATTTCAGGCACAGAAATGACTTTAAACACACTTATTTTAGTTGAAAAAGTAATAATTCACATCCAACCGTCATTTAAAGTCAAAAGATTAAATGTTAAAATTTCATCAATATTGACCATTTTTTCAACGTTCGACTGGTCCGGGGTCATCGTTTTTCATCAGAAAATTGATTTTTTTGGACTCTACCAAAAAAGATTCCAAATGTCTTTAGGATCGGGTCTCATGTTGAATAACCACTTTTTAAACCCTCACAGTGACCAAAATTGCCATTTTTACAAAGTTTCGCTTACTCAAAATCTTCAATTTTGACCACTTTCAGGCACAGAAATGACTTTAAACACACTTATTTTAGTTGAAAAAGTAATAATTCACATCCAACCGTCATTTAAAGTCAAAAGATTAAATGTTAAAATTTCATCAATATTGACCATTTTTTCAACGTTCGACTGGTCCGGGGTCATCGTTTTTCATCAGAAAATTGATTTTTTTGGACTCTACCAAAAATGATTCAAAATGTCATTTGGATCGGGCCTCATGTTGAATAACCACTTTTTAAACCCTCACAGTGACCAAAATTGCCATTTTTACAGAGTTTTGCTTACTCAAAATCTTCAATTTTGACCAATTTCAGGCACAGAAATGACTTTAAACACACTTATTTTAGTTGAAAAAGTAATAATTCACATCCAACCGTCATTTAAAAACAAAAGGTTAAATGTTAAAATTTCATCAATATTGACCATTTTTTCAACGTTCGACTGGTCCGGGGTCATCGTTTTTAATCAGAAAATAGATTTTTTGGACTCTACCAAAAATGATTCAAAATGTCATTTGGATCGGGCCTCATGTTGAATAACCACTTTTTAAACCCTCACAGTGACCAAAATTGCCATTTTTACAGAGTTTTGCTTACTCAAAATCTTAAATTTTGACCAATTTCAGGCACAGAAATGACTTTAAACACACTTATTTTAGTTGAAAAAGTAATAATTCACATCCAACCGTCATTTAAAGTCAAAAGATTAAATGTTAAAATTTCATCAATATTGACCATTTTTTCAACGTTCGACTGGTCCGGGGTCATCGTTTTTCATCAGAAAATTGATTTTTTGGACTCTACCAAAAATGATTCAAAATGTCATTTGGATCGGGCCTCATGTTGAATAACCACTTTTTAAACCCTCACAGTGACCAAAATTGCCATTTTTACAGAGTTTTGCTTACTCAAAATCTTCAATTTTGACCAATTTCAGGCACAGAAATGACTTTAAACACACTTATTTTAGTTGAAAAAGTAATAATATACATCCAACCGTCATTTAAAGTCAAAAGATTAAATGTTAAAATTTCATCAATATTGACCATTTTTTCAACGTTCGACTGGTCCGGGGTCATCGTTTTTCATCAGAAAATTGATTTTTTGGACTCTACCAAAAATGATTCAAAATGTCATTTGGATCGGGCCTCATGTTGAATAACCACTTTTTAAACCCTCACAGTGACCAAAATTGCCATTTTTACAGAGTTTTGCTTACTCAAAATCTTCAATATTGACCAATTTCAGGCACAGAAATGACTTTAAACACACTTATTTTAGTTGAAAAAGTAATAATTCACATCCAACCGTCATTTAAAATCAAAAGATTAAATGTTAAAATGTCATCAATATTGACCATTTTTTCAACGTTCGACTGGTCCGGGGTCATCGTTTTTCATCAGAAAATGGATTTTTTGGACTCTACCAAAAAAGATTCAAAATGTCTTTTGGATCGGGTCTCATGTTGAATAACCACTTTTTAAACCCTCACAGTGACCAAAATTGCCATTTTTACAGAGTTTTGCTTACTCAAAATCTTAAATTTTGACCACTTTCAGGCACAGAAATGACTTTAAACACACTTATTTTAGTTGAAAAAGTAATCATTCACATCCAACCGTCATTTAAAATCAAAAGATTAAATGTTAAAATTTCATCAATATTGACCATTTTTTCAACGTTCGACTGGTCCGGGGTCATCGTTTTTCATCAGAAAATTGATTTTTTGGACTCTACCAAAAATGATTCAAAATGTCATTTGGATCGGGCCTCATGTTGAATAACCACTTTTTAAACCCTCACAGTGACCAAAATTGCCATTTTTACAGAGTTTTGCTTACTCAAAATCTTAAATTTTGACCAATTTCAGGCACAGAAATGACTTTAAACACACTTATTTTAGTTGAAAAAGTAATAATTCACATCCAACCGTCATTTAAAGTCAAAAGATTAAATGTTAAAATTTCATCAATATTGACCATTTTTTCAACGTGCGACTGGTCCGGGGTCATCGTTTTTCATTAGAAAATTGATTTTTTGGACTCCACCAAAAATGATTCAAAATGTCATTTGGATCAGGCCTCATGTTGAATAACCACTTTTTAAACCCTCACAGTGACCAAAAGTGCCATTTTTACAGAGTTTTGCTTACTCAAAATCTTAAATTTTGACCAATTTCAGGCACAGAAATGACTTTAAACACACTTATTTTAGTTGAAAAAGTAATAATTCACATCCAACCGTCATTTAAAGTCAAAAGATTAAATGTTAAAATTTCATCAATATTGACCATTTTTTCAACGTTCGACTGGTCCGGGGTCATCGTTTTTCATCAGAAAATTGATTTTTTGGGCTCTACCAAAAATGATTCAAAATGTCATTTGGATCGGGCCTCATGTTGAATAACCACTTTTTAAACCCTCACAGTGACCAAAATTGCCATTTTTACAGAGTTTTGCTTACTCAAAATCTTAAATTTTGACCAATTTCAGGCACAGAAATGACTTTAAACACACTTATTTTAGTTGAAAAAGTAATAATTCACATCCAACCGTCATTTAAAGTCAAAAGATTAAATGTTAAAATTTCATCAATATTGACCATTTTTTCAACATTCGACTGGTCCGGGGTCATCGTTTTTCATCAGAAAATTGATTTTTTGGACTCTACCAAAAATGATTCAAAATGTCATTTGGATCGGGCCTCATGTTGAATAACCACTTTTTAAACCCTCACAGTGACCAAAATTGCCATTTTTACAGAGTTTTGCTTACTCAAAATCTTCAATTTTGACCAATTTCAGGCACAGAAATGACTTTAAACACACTTATTTTAGTTGAAAAAGTAATAATTCACATCCAACCGTCATTTAAAGTCAAAAGATTAAATGTTAAAATTTCATCAATATTGACCATTTTTTCAACGTTCGACTGGTCCGGGGTCATCGTTTTTCATCAGAAAATTGATTTTTTGGACTCTACCAAAAATGATTCATAATGTCATTTGGATCGGGCCTCATGTTGAATAACCACTTTTTAAACCCTCACAGTGACCAAAATTGCCATTTTTACAGAGTTTTGCGATACTCAAAATCTTAAATTTTGACCAATTTCAGGCACAGAAATGACTTTAAACACACTTATTTTAGTTGAAAAAGTAATAATTCACATCCAACCGTCATTTAAAGTCAAAAGATTAAATGTTAAAATTTCATCAATATTGACCATTTTTTCAACGTTCGACTGGTCCGGGGTCATCGTTTTTCATCAGAAAATTGATTTTTTGGACTCTACCAAAAATGATTCAAAATGTCATTTGGATTGGGCCTCATGTTGAATAACCACTTTTTAAACCCTCACAGTGACCAAAATTGCCATTTTTACAGAGTTTTGCTTACTCAAAATCTTCAATTTTGACTAATTTCAGGCACAGAAATGACTTTAAACACACTTAT
>NW_028254741.1:0-57110 GCF_964263255.1 Lissotriton vulgaris
ACCAGCAGAGTCAGATTTGTCACCCAATATACATCCCATAGTGACAAAATCTTCAACATATTCAGGAGAAATTGGCATTTATTGACTGAAATAGAGGGCTTAAAAAAGCATGTGGGTGAAAAACCTTCCATTACGTATAGGAGAGGTACTTCTTACGTAGAGAACTATGTCCTAGTTATGTGACTACTCCCTCTAACAATAAGTATTGGCTAGCCCCTAAACCCTCAGGCTTCTTTATATGTGGAACATGCAATGTTTGTGAGATGGGCAAAAATAAGACCACTACCTTCTCATACAACAACGATCGTCAATTCAGGATCACCCACTTTTGTAATTGTAACACCACCTACACAATCTATGTCCTAGGATGTCCATGCGGTCGTATATATGTAGGCAGCAGCATACGACCACTTAAACTGAGAATCCAAGAACACCGTAGGGCAATCATCAATAGGGACAGCAGACATCCGATAATGGAACATTACAACTTGGAACATGCCCATGATAACACATTCTGGTTCCACGCAATTCAACATATTCCGCCTAACAAAAGAGGTGGCAATAGGGAGCTTACCCTTAGGAGAGAGGAAGCTAAATGGATATGTCGCCTTCGAGCCATTAATCAGGGACACAACTCGGACAGTCAAATGCACTATTTCCTATAATGTAATATCGAGTCATCCCCCTAGTGGTATTCCCTTGACATAACCTTGACTTATTGCCCTTAGGTTGATTTATTCCTGAATTCGGTTCTCATTCTTATGCCTCGCTTTCCATGCCCTGGCTTAGGTATATGGGTTGATTTATTCCTGAATTCTGTACGTACTCGTATGCCTTGCTTTTCCATGCCCTGGATTAGGTACATAGGTGATGACTTTATCCCAATATGACCAACAACACTGGTCTTTATGATTTGTGATATGTTGTTCTCAACTTTGGATTGACTGTTTTGTTGCTGATGTATTTTTTGCATTGTTTATTTAGAAATGGGTATGCTCTGCTGTGTTCACTTCTTGTTATTCCTTGTGTCTGCACTTGGTACTCCAAAGGTGATTGGGGTTCTTTTCTTACTCAAATCGACTTATAATAACTTGAGATTATTCATACTTTTGATTAGCTAAGTATGGCTGAACTATTATTTATCTATTATTTGACTCAATTCATTTTATAACTATAAATGTTTTTCTCACTCTGTAAGGGCTTTGGCAGGACATCCCTAATTTATATATATCTTTATACTTTTCATATTTGATCTGCCTCTCCCTTCAGGTTAAGTGCAGCTTTCTGTATTAAAGGACTGCTCTTCGAGGTTGACGGAATTTCGTGGACAGTCCATCATGGCCGCTCCATTTTGACTACTTGTAGTCCCTTGTCTAGCTCGCCGTCCGAGGTTGTAATCACGGGGCCTTTTTTGCCTGCATAAACCCAGGTGCATGCAATCAAAACACCATGTGACCGGTGCGCGGTGCATTTAAAAACGCACCCGACCAGGTCCAGTCTTTCTCGACCGAATCCGTCATGGGGACACTGCAGTAACAGGAAACTTGGAGGTAAGCGGGCACTATACGGATTCAAAGCTCCAGCATTACTGGGCTCTGTTTTTTGTTAATCTCCATGCTATGGGTGGCGGTGTTTAAGCGCGCCGTTTCTGCTTAGTTCTAAGTTTGTTAATTCCCTTGCTACGGGTGGTGGGTGCATAGCGCTTCGTTTCCCCCATATTTTAAAACTAAGCTTCCGGTTATTTAGGGAATTCAATCAGTCTGTAGATAGTTTACCGATGGTTCGTGTGCGCGAGGTAGGCGAATCTCTGCTTTGGGGAATGGAACGCTGTGTTACATTGGTACGCTCTCGTTTTGGGGAAACACTGGGAACTGATACTACACTGAGATGCGATACAGGCTATTATGTGAGACCCCTCTCTTCAAGATTAACTTCTCTAGCCTGCGCCAGGTTCTTAAATGATGGTGATAGCTTTTTCTTTTATAGGTCCGCATATGTGGCAATTCGTTTTTACACATGGTTTGACAGTTAATTCTTAAATTTCTTGGACTTTTCTGTACTCATAATGACATTTGGTCGATATGTATCTGCAATAAGACCAACACTTTAGCGAATAACAATTTTGACCAGCAGGGACTAATTGCTTGTGAATAAATATTTTAAATTAATGGAAAATCACTGTGTGGGGCGTAATTCACCTGCCTGTTCATATACAAACCCCCCTCCTTTATTTTCCTATTACAGCATTTGTGGCAGCAGCTTATTAAGGTCTGCGCACGTGCCTGACATTGGACGCTAAATTTACTTTATTATTGTAAGTATCTCTTGTAAATAGCGAATTGTGAAGAATTAGAATTCCCCCCCCTCCATGTACATAAAAAACATTGTCTCTGTGATCAGCTCTTTTGGTGTAATTTTTGTACACATTACTTACTGACAACCTGGATCAGAACGGTAATTCTAATATTCTGATTTTCCATATTTTTTATTTAAACCCACTTTCTCTTTTGATATAGTGGAAATACTATCCCCTTGGTTAAATCGTGTCATTTACCCTAAAGGCCCCTGACGTGTGTATAACATCCGGATATCGGAATTTTTGATATCGGGTAAGGAGTTTGGACGCCCTGACATATTTATTAGGGTCTTACCGCTGGACATTTCAAACAACCACTTAAACACCCCCTTTTTTTATTTTCAGCATTCATACTATTGCATTGGTCAAACTGTCTCATCTACGTCATTTCGTCGACTCAAGATCTACTAACATCTTTGGTGAGATCATTATATTGTATAGTGTCAACCTTGGCCCAGTCACTTGTGCGCAGATGTATGTACATTCTTTTCACATTGGGTAACCCTTTGGTATAGGTTCTTCTAGGGGCTACCACCCTTTGTTGTTCTTTTCCCGTTTCCCCATTCTTTTCTCACATTGGTGCTTTCTTACTTTGGTCTTACTTTATGATAGTTTCATCTTTATTCATTTGTTTGACTGTAAATACCCGATACTTTGTAGCATTAGGTTCTGTCAATGTTATCTACAGTCACCAAGTTGTACCACCTTCGTGCTGAGATATTTAGACTTAAAGGCAAGATGCTCCTCCAAACATAGGATTGCCATTTCGGCCCTTTTAAATGTTGCCATCTCGTTTAACAAAAGTTCGACTTAATGTGTTTTTAACCCTGTTTGTCTTTTATTGTACATGTAATGTTAGTATGTGTCATTAATATTGGTGTATCATTTCTGTGTTGTTTTCAGCCCTGACGAAGCTCCCATGGTTGGGGAGCGAAACGCGTTGGCTGTCTTAAAAATGAACCAATAAAAGAAAATATATTTTTGATACAACTTGGTCCTGGTCTACTTCATATTTGGTGCTGCCTCCATTCTTCTTCTGAAGCATTCATCTGGATTTCCAGTGGGACCAAACCGCAGCAGGTCCTGGAGGTTTTCAGCACAACCAAAACTAGACATTTGAGGGATTGGAATTAAGAGGTGCTGGTTGTTAGATCCACTGTGGAACTCTTTTTCTTTGAATATATAAAGGTAGCTTGCTTCCAAAAGACTGGTTGCAGAAGATATAAAATATTTGGGTGCTATGCCAAAATGTTCATGATTTTTTGCTCATCAATATTATGCGTTTGGTCCTAATGTTCAATTTAGTATAGGATTTCTGCAGCACAGCACATTAAATATAAAATTTAAACTTCAAAATGCCAACTTTGCAACTCTCCAGTCCAGCCAGGATTCACTCAAATTTTTTTTACCAGCGATTATTTATACAAATAAAGGCAATCCACAGAGCAGTGTCAACCTTTGAGGAATTTGGAGAGGGATACAATTGGAATATGCATCTCAAAATACTGCTAATCAGCAGTGATGAAAGCCCAGCCTTGCAGTTAATTAAAGATAGACTGGAGAAGAAAAATAATAATTATCAGCAACTTAAGCTCAGGTGAGCAAAGAAATTAGACAATGAGCGATTCAGCTGCCCATCCCAGCATCTTAGATGAGGCAGAAGGATAATGCCCACTAAAGAGGGTAATTCTTGGAAAGGGTATAGAATAGATCAGTGCTTAACTGGGAAATGACACGAGCACAAGGGACAACTTTTTCCTTATAGCATGCCACGTTCACTGCTGAATGATGGGGCTGCCGAATTCCAGGGCTGTCTAGTCTTGATTCGACCTCATGCCTTTCTGTTCCACCACCCTACACTTCCAGCCTCTTTATCTCAACCAAGCAGGCTCCTTTTCACCTCTGCCGTTGTCGCTGTTTTCCTATCAGTTCAGTTCAAATCACTTTATTTCGGCCTCCAGGACCATAAAAGTACACACAATTTGAAATGAAACACACTTAAAAATTCAACCATATAACACATCACAGATGAAAGTGCATATGGTATTACGAATGATAAAAGAATACATTAATTAATAATTATGCTCATTAATCATCTAAAAGCATATACATATGTGCACAGATGTTTGTGGCATGGTAAAGCGTCATTATATCGGGATATTAAACACGTACAAAGTACAATACACTTGAATAAAATCATTTAACAGGGCGACAAAGAGCTGTACTGCAGACCACCCACATAGCACACAGAAATTTAGCGTTGGAAATGTCTTTTACTGGCAGGGATCCGATCTAAGAATACAGAGGGCTTCCTGATAGGTATGTACACCTAATACCCAGCATATGGGTGCAAGCTAAGTATATCAAGAAGATGAATAGCATGGACATGCAAAGAAAACATGGGTGACGCTTTTTCTTGAGGAGTTACAGGACAAGACAGCAGGTGCCTCCATTGCCGGCACATCCTGAAGTAAACACTCTAAGGGTAGGGTATCTATTCAGAACACAAAATATAGTTTCCTGTGAAATGGAACAGACATTAAATCACAGATTGACTCGAGCCCCCGTGTGGACTTCAAATCAATAAAGTCACTGGTCAGCTTAGAAGTGGCTGTTCTCTATTTGATTGTGCAGTTCCCTTTTCCCTTGACAATACTTGTTTAGGTACTATATCAAATGATTGGAACAGAACTCATGAAAATGGATAACATGTTTCTGAAGCCCGCACGGAGTCTTGGAGATCAACAAGGTGTCATCCATGAATGGAAGAATCTGAATTTTGAAACCAGCCAGAGATGGGGCATCCACTTACACTTGAGACAAGAAGGGAACAATTTCATTAATAAAAAGTGAAAACAGGGTGGGAACCAGGATACAGCCCTGGCGAACACCTTTACAAACGGAGAAAACCAAAACAACGAACGGACAGTGGACCTCAACAGAGTGCCGCACCCACACCATTATTTCTCCAGAGGAAGTACATTAAAACAATATATATATATCACATCTTGTGAACTACCCTGTATGCACCCTCTGTCCAAAGGATGCTACCCTCATAAAGGGAAATAAATTAAACCATCACAACCAAGTGTGCACCACATTCAAAATACTCATAATCATTCCAAAGAATAGCTATTAGCCATGATGATTTTCTTAAATCCAAAGAGTATTCCTCCTATATTCATGCTTCTTTTTAGTACTGTAAAAGCCAGCCAACGTGTTTCGTCTAAAAGATTTGGACTTCTTCAGGGCTGTAATTTAATAAATATACAACATGTATAAACACATTTACAGCAAATAAAATCAGTGGGCACCCATAATGCACAACAACACAACCTATTTACACAACTGCTCAAAGAAAAGTAATGAGCAGAGGAAATGTACAGTTAAAGACATAACTTAGGCTCCAAACACCATGCAATTCATGTGCGAGGAAGGACAAACTGCACATAACCCACCCTCGAACACCAAAAGTGGCGATCTCAATCAAATAATATTGTTGCCAGAAAGAATTACAATTCTGGTAATGATAGTAATTGTCGGAATTACAATTCTGGTAATGATAGTAATTGTCTCAAACATCTACTGCTATGGGACAATCACATAAGAATACATTTTTATTCCAATCTATGTAGGGCGTATTCCTGTCCTGAGTGGATAAGAGAACCACATATGTGAAAGGATAAGTGGAAAAGGAGATATAGTGAGGGCAAGAACAGAACATGACCATAGATATGTACCAATAATTTGGTTAAGCAACCACAAACATCCTCCAAGTCTGTTTTAAGGATGTAAGCAATTCAACTGTATTATATAAACGCTGGACAATTTCCACAATAATTCATCTGGTGGAAAGAGAAATGAGAGATGCAACATGAGCCCTTATAAATTCTTATGCTGAGTATCCATCCATCTCCAAAAAAGGTCCACTCTGACTATGTTTAGAGACCGGGAAGGACTTTTCTCCGTCCCATTGCACCAATCGAAGTGCTTCTCACACGGCGACCATGCCTTCTGTATAATGATGCCTGGATTACATGAAACCTGACATATAAAACCCATAATTGAGTGGAATTTGATTTTACGTCTTTGAACTTTAGTTACTTGCTTTTTGGATGAATTATGGTGGACATTTTCCAACCTTTATATAATACAGTTGAATTGCTTACATTCTTAAAAACAGTATTAAAGGATGTTTGTAGTTGCTCAGCCATATTAATGCCCTGAAGAAGTCCAAATCTTTTGAACGAAACACATTAACAATGATGTTAAAATACTATGCAACTCGATCAAGATTGCCACTTTTTGGATTTACGAAAATCATCATGGCTAATAGCTGTTCTTGGAAAATGATTATGAATGTGTTGAATGTGGTGCACACTTGGATGGGATGGTTTACCTTTATAAACTGGTACCCTTTTCGTCAACTGAGCCTGACCACCCCACACCCCCAAGCGAATGCACACATAATTATCTTCGTGCAAATGGATTAAAAGCGATAAAATGTCATGGGCATTGCCAGGTCAGCCAAAGCACTCCAAAGTCCGGATCAGGGAATCAAATCAAAAGTCGATTTTAGGTTGAAGACATAGAGGCTGCCTCCGCAAATCAAAACAGTTCTCCAATAAATTAACGTGAAGCAAAAACCTGGTCAATGGTTAAGCCCTGTGACGGAAGCCTGCTTGACTGCAGTAAACAGTGTAGCATAATAACATACATGAAATCCTAAAAACATTTGAATAATAGTTGCCAGCTTACGTACACTCCAGAAGGCCGGCATTGGTTACAGTATCAAGTCAATTGTAGAGGCTATAGGGTCTATTGGTTAACTTAGAAAATAAGTTCTGTTTATTATGAATAATATTAACAGAGGCAGTAGTCTAGACTTATTGTGAAAAAGCATGTGTTACATGCAATAGGCTATTAAGGGTAAATTACACTATGGAAAAACCTCAAAGCAGAAGTGTTGTTACATGGAATCTCATAGACTACTGTACTAGTCAAGCCCTTTTGTGCTGGTGACCGACTTAAACAAACCAAAGGTTTTAGATGTTTTGCCTTACGATAATTGTTTTTTGAATAGATTTTATACAGTTTTCCCAACTTGGAAGCTTACCCTCAATACAGTAGATCTGAGTTGCTTATGGTGACAAGCCAACGATAAAGGCAATATACCTGATTGTTTCACTGAGAAGAGTTATTTCAGCGGTAAATAACAAAGGTCTGATCTTTTTGGTATGAAAATTTATAACAAAGGCAGTAAGCATGCTTTATTTAAAGCAAAACACAAAGGTTAAAGCCAATAGACCTCTAAATGTTGATTATTATTTCACCATGTTATATACTTCATACATGTATTTTGTTATAGGAGTTTGGTGTCAATTACCACCCTTGACACACCCTAGTGGTAGAAGATTAGCACAGCAATCATATCTGCTAGAACCTCTATGGAAGCTCTGAAAAGATTAGTTGTCTGCCAGGATCTTGAAATTAAAAAATATGAAAAGTACATGAATGCTTATATCAAATGCATATACATACATAGATGAGCTTTAGGTCAGCTCTCTTGTGACATTAGTCTATAAAATTGATATTTTCACTCTGCTTCCAGCCACGAGGTACCCCTCAGCCAAATTCGGCTACCAGTACGCAGTAGTTGTACTAGACGTCTGCATAGACGGGGGTCAGACCCCCCTCTACACAGACATCTAGTCCAACTAGTATGTCTAGTATGACTACTGCATACTGGTAGCTGAGTTTCGCTGAGGGGTACCCCATGGCTATAGAGAGGTACAATGCAATTCCTCTATAAGTTGGAGATGGAGTATTAATTACCCATCATTTCCGTGACAACAATTGAACACGGCCAGTATAGCCATCTGACTATTTTTTGGTTTTACTTAATGTTGCAGAGTGACTTGAATGATTTTTTTGGTCCTGATGAATGCCTAGAGAACTCGGGTTGAGTCTCAATAGAGGCAGACACATGTTGACCACCGAGGGGGTATATTTCTTTTGAACCCTCAGTCCCCTTGTTTTTTAATCCGATCCATGGGCTTCACTGAATAGTTATTGGGGCCCTGAGATAATTTTAATTATCCGCTATTTTGGGTTTTTGCACTCTGCCCCTCACTCACCGTTGTCCTCATTGGCACTCCCTACCTAAAACACCTCAGCTCCTCTCCACCTGCATTTAACTGGTGGGGAGTTGTAGCCCATATCTGGGAACTTGCGGTCCCGATGTAAGGAGGGAACCCAATGATGAAGCATGTCACCCTCTGGTGAGTGAGGGTTCTCGTCCTGAAAAAGAATCACTTTCTCTCCAGCTTACTTTCTTCACACATGACCCTTGTTACTAATAGGGACGTATCTTTTGTGAGTTTCCTTTGAAATATTGCAGCCTAAGGAGAATTCAATATTTTATATTTTAGTATTTCAACTCCTAATTTAGTTTAGGTATAATGAAATACATCACACATATCATATACATGCATTTTGTAGTGTTGTCAGTAATTGTTACACGGAAATGTTCAACATCTAGCATGGCTTACTACCACTATTTCAGAAAAACAGCAACATGTAAATGAATTCTAAAAGTCTTTAAAATAAAATCGGTCTTGGACGCAAATGATCTTTACACTGTTAAGCACTTACACTGAACATTTCAGACATCTACTAAGTTTTATTTAGGAATGGCAGCAAAGTCGAGATTGTTAGGACACTCTGCAATGAAGTCAAATAGCAATGCTAACTTATCACCAAATTCTATAACATCTCTTTTTAATGATATAAGGTAGTTGGTTACTTAAATATCTTAAGTTCACTAATTGATTACACCTACTGTTTCTACCTTGTCAAGCACGCTTTTATGCTGCTGGTTCATCAACTTTTACTAAGTTTCTGTGTCGTTTTTCTAACCATGTGCAACATACACATTTGTTCTTATACTCATAATTTGGTGTGTGTGTTAGTTATGTAAAGGCAAGATCAGCTTTTACGTTGCATCACCAACATGATTTCACTATATTCTCACAACACTTCAACTTGCAATGAGAGTCTTGCATGTCTTCTGCCTCAATCACTCTCGGGATTTCCAAGCCCTCAATTCGGCTGGCCGGGCAACATTGCCCAAGAGCTTGATCTCAAGCTTCAGCTGAACTGTACTGGTGACTGCACAGTGTTTGAATGTAACTCCTCATGATCACCAAGTGTTCATGACTAAAGCTCCCTCCCCCTAGCAACCTCTTTGTTTCTCAAAACGGCGGAACCTTTGAATGCCATTTATCAAGACTGAATTCCAAAGCAGGAAGGCTAAGGTTGATATTTTGATTCACGGCCATCATATCAAAAAATAAATCAAGAAGAGACTCTGTGTCAAAATGGCATTTTGGCAGGATTTCACCAGACAGGTTCTTGAAAGGGTCAGGGACACGGATGCCTCCTAGGAAGGGAAAACTAATTTTTCTTTTGGTAGCCTTTAGCTCTTGACTCTTTAGGTAACCCAATTAACCTGCAAGGTATGGAGTGAGAGTGCTAAAAACCTCATACAGGTTTCACTGCACAAATAGCCAATTGGATGGAAGCTTATAATTGCAGCACAGTGCCTTAGTAACAATCATACCGAGAATGATTTGGACCGGTCTCCCAGCCCAATCCCCAACCTGGTCCAACATGTGCTTAAGCTCTTCTGGAATATGTCATTGCCATGTTGAGCACAATGTCAAAGGCAAAAATCCAGAGCGCTTGTTCCTCTCAAGGTCTCTGGATAACTTTCAGCTTCAGCTGGGTTCATCATTCCATCCGCTGGTTAGGCAGATTTGTATGCCTGAGGGTTCCACAGCTACTTCCCAGTTGGCTTCAATCCACAGTTGAATCAACTTAGGTGGACACTTTACACAACTCAAAGGCCCTGGCTACTCATTGGGGTCAGACCACCCCACACATCAGGGTGCCTCTCAAGGCCACCATGTCCATAACCTTCCTTGGATCAGGAGTCACTTCGAAAACCACAGGGAAAAATGTCTTCCTGGGTAGCCAGCTAGCTCTGGCAGTGTCACCCTCAAACTGAATACATCAAACTGTGCTCACTGTATGCATTTATTTTCTACATTTATGCCTATTTATATAAATCTGCTAAGAAGAGGCTCTCTCTAACCAGACCTTATTTTTAGCCAACACTGCATTCATTGCATGCTGAGATTTTTGAGGCAGGGTTTAGAATTTTATTGCTGACACTTAAAGTGTCAAAATGCGAAATGCGGTGAGTGGGAGAAGTCACGCATGGCATTTGATAGCTAAATGCAGACATGCACGTATTTAAACATTTGTGCCCTGAACAAATTCTTTTTAACTGTTTTTCATAAAGCAGTGAAGTGTTGTGACAAATATCAATTGAAAGGTGCTAAAAGAAGTTGGGCCTGATTTAGATCTTGGCGGACGGGTTCCTCCATCACAATGATGACGGATATCCCCTCTGCTGAAATATAAATCCCATTATATCCTATGGAATTTATATTTTGGCAGATGAGATATCCATCACCATTGTGACGGACTGACCCGTCCGCCGACATCTAAATCAGGCCCTTTGTCTTTTTGTTGCATTATAGCTGCTAACTAGCCCCACGTCATGAGTATGGCTTTCTGTCAGTCCTTGCTTTTCAGCTTTCCAGACAAAATATGCTGGTACTCTTAGTTTCACTTTCCCATTATGGGTCTACACATCACAATATTGTATGGCAGATTGCTGGTTTTCGGCATGGCCATAGCATAGTCAGTGAGATTCAGAGGGTGTGAATCTCAAGTTTCCCAACTAAAAAAGCAGTGGGCTGCAGGCTGAATGTGAGAGTTTAGGATAAACTGTTGCCATGAGGAGCAGGGTTGGTACTGATTAGCATTAGGTGGGCCTCTGGGGATGATTTAGAGTCTGGTGGTCAGGTATTCCACTGCAACGGTTATAGAGCACCCTGTCTGCCATACTCAAATTCTGCCTAACCGATTTTGAGTTAGGTGAACCACAATTGTTATGCCGACTAAGTAAAACTTTCTCCGATGGCCCAATAGCCTAGGCGCTTTTGGAGTTAAGCCATAGGACCATCCACTCTATACCGAGTGGACAGTAGGATGGCTTTTTTTTACTGTCCCTCAACACCAAGAAGATCCTGTCACCTATGTGTTTTTAGGTTGAACCTAGAGCAGCGCATGCGCTGCTTTTTAGGTCGAGCCTAGAGCAGCGCATTCGCTGCTTTCTCGACTTTTAGTAAGGGGGTTTTCAAAGTGCTACCCACAAGCTTTTCCTGGTCTGAAGATTGTGTGCACGCTCACGTGCACACGCGCAGCCGCTATCTGCCTTTCTTATCTCATTAGGCCTTGTTTTACAGTTACGAACCGTCATGGCTCATTAAGTGCTTTACGCGCACACAACTCCCTCCGCCTCTCTCTCCCGCTGCAGCCCCCATCAATGCATTCCACGCGGCCAATGCTTGTCCTCTCTAGAGAAGCACTCTACGAGAGTTCGTGTATTCTCCAACTATCTTCATGTGCTTATCAGCCTCCCCACGTCTCCATGTAGCTGTGCCTCTTCATGTGCTTCTGCCATCCATCTCCATTTTGCTCCGTCTCACTGTGTGCTTCTTTACACCCTTCTCCGTGTTGCTCTGTCTGTGCTTCTTTGCCATTGACTCCGGTCTTCAGGTTGTTTTGTCTTGCTGTGTGCTTCAGTGGTCTCCCCCAAACCTTCTCCCAGTTTTCGTTTTGCTTACTCCCTATGTGCATCTCTACTCCTTCCATGCTGCTTACTCATCTCCTTGTTGCCGTCCCACTGCGTGCCTTTATGTTTTCTGCCACTTTGTCTTCTCACTGCGCCATATCCTCCATGCATGTGCCATTTCTGTTCTTTTGCACTATTGGCTCCAATTTATGGAAAGAGATTTCACTTTCTGTACGATCAAGTTTTTAAAAAAACATGAAGAATTATTCCTATTTCACCACCGCCTTATGCATCTCTCCTTTTATGTGTACCGTTAAAGTAGTTGGTCAAATGATTTGGATAAAAACACTATAAACAGTATATAAATATACAAATAAATTAAGGTCGAGGGTAAGACGATACAGAAATAGCACAACTCTACAACTATGTGGTATTCATCCCAGGCAGTGTTTACAGCGTGTAAAGAAGTCTGTTTTATTCTAACCTCTTGATGCTTTGCTTTTTGGGACACACACAATTTTGCAGCACATCGCGTAAAATGACAAGAAAGAAAGGAGTTCCATGGAGACCAACTGCTACCAGCGGGCCCTTCCGGAGTCTGTTTACACTAACCCAGCTACAGCAGGTGCAGGATCCCCTTAGACTGCACTGGCCTTAAACATTGAATCGGCACAGCAGTATCTGCTTCTAACCCTGTGCCAATCACGCCTTTCCAGGGCGCTGTGTATGACAAGGCCAACCTGCAGGACAAGCATTTACAATGCAATGGTTTTGCCTTTGGAAAAGTTAGAGCTATTGGCATTGTAAATGACAAAATTTGTATTAATGTGTTGGTTTTGAAAACAGATAAATAAATGGCATTGTCATTTACATTGCCATTAGCTTAATCTCTGCAGTCACTCTGCAGTCACTCTGCACTACCTAGTCACTCTGAGGCAGGGTTTAGAATTTTATTGCTGACACTTAAAGTGTCAAAATGCGAAATGCGGTGAGTGGGAGAAGTCACGCATGGCATTTGATAGCTAAATGCAGACATGCACGTATTTAAACATTTGTGCCCTGAACAAATTCTTTTTAACTGTTTTTCATAAGGCAGTGAAGTGTTGTGACAAATATCAATTGAAAGGTGCTAAAAGAAGTTGGGCCTGATTTAGATCTTGGCGGACGGGTTCCTCCATCACAATGATGACGGATATCCCCTCTGCTGAAATATAAATCCCATTATATACTATGGAATTTATATTTTGGCAGATGAGATATCCATCACCATTGTGACGGACTGACCCGTCCGCCGACATCTAAATCAGGCCCTTTGTCTTTTTGTTGCATTATAGCTGCTAACTAGCCCCACGTCATTAGTATGGCTTTCTGTCAGTCCTTGCTTTTCAGCTTTCCAGACAAAATATGCTGGTACTCTTAGTTTCACTTTCCCATTATGGGTCTACACATCACAATATTGTATGGCAGATTGCTGGTTTTCGGCATGGCCATAGCATAGTCAGTGAGATTCAGAGGGTGTGAATCTCAAGTTTCCCAACTAAAAAAGCAGTGGGCTGCAGGCTGAATGTGAGAGTTTAGGATAAACTGTTGCCATGAGGAGCAGGGTTGGTACTGATTAGCATTAGGTGGGCCTCTGGGGATGATTTAGAGTCTGGTGGTCAGGTATTCCACTGCAACGGTTATAGAGCACCCTGTCTGCCATACTCAAATTCTGCCTAACCGATTTTGAGTTAGGCGAACCACAATTGTTATGCCGACTAAGTAAAACTTTCTCTGATGGCCCAATAGCCTAGGCGCTTTTGGAGTTAAGCCATAGGACCATCCGCTCTATACCGAGTGGACAGTAGGATGGCTTTTTTTTACTGTCCCTCAACACCAAGAAGATCCTGTCACCTATGTGTTTTTAGGTTGAACCTAGAGCAGCGCATGCGCTGCTTTTTAGGTCGAGCCTAGAGCAGCGCATTCGCTGCTTGCTCGACTTTTAGTAAGGGGGTTTTCAAAGTGCTACCCACAAGCTTTTCCTGGTCTGAAGATTGTGTGCACGCTCGCGTGCACACGCGCAGCCGCTATCTGCCTTTCTTATCTCATTAGGCCTTGTTTTACAGTTACGAACCGTCATGGCTCATTAAGTGCTTTACGCGCACACAACTCCCTCCGCCTCTTTCTCCCGCTGCAGCCCCCATCAATGCATTCCACGCGGCCAATGCTTGTCCTCTCTAGAGAAGCACTCTACGAGAGTTCGTGTATTCTCCAACTATCTTCATGTGCTTATCAGCCTCCCCACGTCTCCATGTAGCTGTGCCTCTTCATGTGCTTCTGCCATCCATCTCCATTTTGCTCCGTCTCACTGTGTGCTTCTTTACACCCTTCTCCGTGTTGCTCTGTCTGTGCTTCTTTGCCATTGACTCCGGTCTTCAGGTTGTTTTGTCTTGCTGTGTGCTTCAGTGGTCTCCCCCAAACCTTCTCCCAGTTTTCGTTTTGCTTACTCCCTATGTGCATCTCTACTCCTTCCATGCTGCTTACTCATCTCCTTGTTGCCGTCCCACTGCGTGCCTTTATGTTTTCTGCCACTTTGTCTTCTCACTGCGCCATATCCTCCATGCATGTGCCATTTCTGTTCTTTTGCACTATTGGCTCCAATTTATGGAAAGAGATTTCACTTCCTGTACGATCAAGTTTTTTAAAAAACATGAAGAATTATTCCTATTTCACCACCGCCTTATGCATCTCTCCTTTTATGTGTACCGTTAAAGTAGTTGGTCAAATGATTTGGATAAAAACACTATAAACAGTATATAAATATACAAATAAATTAAGGTCGAGGGTAAGACGATACAGAAATAGCACAACTCTACAACTATGTGGTATTCATCCCAGGCAGTGTTTACAGCGTGTAAAGAAGTCTGTTTTATTCTAACCTCTTGATGCTTTGCTTTTTGGGACACACACAATTTTGCAGCACATCGCGTAAAATGACAAGAAAGAAAGGAGTTCCATGGAGACCAACTGCTACCAGCGGGCCCTTCCGGAGTCTGTTTACACTAACCCAGCTACAGCAGGTGCAGGATCCCCTTAGACTGCACTGGCCTTAAACATTAAATCGGCACAGCAGTATCTGCTTCTAACCCTGTGCCAACCACGCCTTTCCAGGGCGCTGTGTATGACAAGGCCAACCTGCAGGACAAGCATTTACAATGCAATGGTTTTGCCTTTGGAAAAGTTAGAGCTATTGGCATTGTAAATGACAAAATTTGTATTAATGTGTTGGTTTTGAAAACAGATAAATAAATGGCATTGTCATTTACATTGCCATTAGCTTAATCTCTGCAGTCACTCTGCAGTCACTCTGCACTCCCTAGTCACTCTGCACTCCCTAGTCACTCTGCACTCCCTAGTCACTCTGCACTCCCTACTCTGCACTCCCTACTCTGCACTCCCTACTCTGCACTCTGCACTCACTAGTCTGCACACTCACTACTGTGCACTCTCTACTCTGCACTCTCTACTCTGCACTCAGCACCTGTTGCAAAACCAGAGAAGATTGTAGGACATTTAATCATAATCACTCACAGGGTGTCTACAGCACGATATATAAGGAAACTGATATGACACATAAAATTGGCTAAGGAAATGGACACTATAGAGTATCTGTGGTGAGATGTCATAGTCCTCGTGACTTTCCTTAGTGGTGGAGACATGCTGCTAATATACCCTGCAGGTAAACACCGAGACAAATCACGGTAAAGGTAGTGAAAGACATTGCAGTAAAATGCGCATCACTCAACAGATTAGAGGGAATGGAATTAAAAGAATTATTCATAACGTTGACATATGGACAATGACACTAAGGGAGAAGGGCGCTCAATGACATCTCTCCTCCCAGAGAGACACGGAAACAGGAAAGAAAGCCTCGCCATAAGGGACACAAATCTACGGAAGGGGTCCAGTGTGGTCCTAAGAGGGTTGGACTCTAAGGGCACACGGGGGGCCACAGCAGGAACAGCAACACCCAATAACTGCGCCCAAACTTGCAAAACCGTGCCTTCGGCGAGACCCCACAGTTCTGGGAATGACCCCTTGGTTCTCAAGGCTCCTCAATCCCTCGGTCTGATTGCATCATCCCCTCCAGCAGGTCTACTTTTTCCTTTCATTCAAGAGTTCTGTGCCAGGGTCTCGCTCTGTGATTCAGTAGGCGGTCCGTGGTCCCGGTCCACCGTTTACGAGTTTTGTGTTTAAACCTGCATATAAATCGTGTTTCTCTACCCGGTTCATTGAACAGTTCAATAGTTCTGCTGCAGTTTCGCCCCAATTCTGTACGAGGTTCTCGGTTCCTTACACGGTCTGTGCTTCTTTACCCGGTTTTGTGTTCAAGTCGCGACAACCCCCTCCCCCTCTTGAAATGTATCGTGAGATTCGCGGTTCTGTGTACGATTCTGTATCCAACTCCTAACTCCTGGATAAACCTACCGCTCAACAGGTCCCGCGTCCCCTCGGTGTCAACGCAGCACCAGGACTGGGTGCAAATTCACAGATAAACCGATCTAGTCATGTGGCATCTGTCTTTCCTTGTGCGGACTCCCGTTCCGAAGCCCCGACTTTTACACTTTGAATATTTTCTTTTTTTAGAACAGCAAGGTTTAAAAGAAAGCCTTTTTTGTACTGATTCCCGAAACGTTCAAAGTACATTTCATGCCCACAAACAGTAGTGGAAGCAACAGCCAATCTAGGTTTTCACTTTTCCACACTGCGGTCAGAGACAGAGCCCACCCCTCCCCACCCGAACAATCTATAGAGATTCCTAAACCTTTGCATTGCGAGATGTACTTACGATGAGCACGGACTGCTTCTTTCGACGCTGTGGCGGGATCGGAGCTTGCTTTTTCGCCAGGGGGGGGCGCTGCGGGGGGGCGGGAAAGGCACGGACTGCGGGAGGGGGGGTGGGAAAGGCACGGACAGCGGGAGGGGGGCGGGAATGGCACGGACAGCGGGAGGGGGGGCAGGAACGGCAAGAAAGGCAAGAAAAAGCACTCACCTGGACTTCTTCTGGCGGCGGTCGGCCTGCAATGACCAAAACAAACCTCCCCCCCCCCAAAAAATAGGAACCGCCCACCGCCGCAATGACGGCAACAAAGGGGCTGGATGAGAAAAAATCTCAGAAACGCCCAGGAGTCGCCTTGCAGAATGACAGACGCCTCTCTCTTCCAATGGCTAGCCTCCATTTATGAAGCTAGGTAATGGAACAGAGAGGCGGGACTTTTGTCCATACTGGTAAACAAAAGATTTCGCCTGCGCGAAACGCTGCTTGCGCAGCTTTCGACAGGCGAAACCTAAAAAACAGGCGGAGGACGTCGAGTAGCTGCAGTGGAAGGGAGCCAGGCAACTGATAATGCCTGCATGAGGCAGAGCTAAAGTGGAGTCCCACGCAGAATCCGAAGAGGAAAACGTGCACCTTCATGCCGGGGAAGTCTCTATTCCATCGAAAAATGTAAGAGATAAGTTCCTCAGCCTCTCCTCTCACGTCAACTCTGCATAATGACTAGATGCAAAGCAAGCACAACACCCACACAAGAAAAAGTGCTTGAAGTGTTCCAGGCAGCAAAAACCTCAAAAGTAAGCTGCGACTTTTGGCAACAGCAGAGACTAGTTTCCTGATTTGTTATTGTTTTTAAACAAAGATTAACTATCGTCTTGTGTTTCTGTTTTGTACAGTCACTGGGTCTCCTTCGGTTATATTATTGTGTAGTGTCTAATCCAGTATCACTTCCACCATATCTATTTACTTCATTATTTTCCAGTCATTTTTTATGAACCATATATCCCAGTGTTATTTTTTTAACAAATTTATTCATTTTCATTGTACCACAGAATTTACAATCCTTTATTAGGTAATACCATTCATATGCACTGAACATTCTTTCAACAGCAGCATTTGTGACGGAAGCAGCAGGTTCAGTTCTTAAGTGTAAAGAAAACAAGCATTGGCATAGCCAATAGGTCTCGCTTTCGGGACCTTATAAGTATTTAGTTACCCAGCACAATATCCTTGGTGCAACCACATCAACTGTTGCATGGCTAAACACTTATAAGGTCCCAAAGGCGAGACCTATTGGCTATGCCAATGCTTGTTTCACCTTGGTACACAGCACACATTCATTGATTTGTCTGTTTATTGCACCTTGTCTGTGACATTGGTACAATTTCTATGTGGTCTACAAGTTATTACACTATACGTGTAGTTACTATACTTTTCTGGTTTAGTTAAAAGAAAAATTCACTTATAATTTAGCCACTGCTTCTCCTCCGTCCTCTTATGTCGAGCAGGAAGCAGACTTCCCAAGCTAATCACTAAACTGCCACCAGCATGAGAGCATTGTCATGATTCGTCTGAGCACTGTGGTTCACTGTGCAGACGGGCAGTCGGAGCCTGTGCATGTTCTCCACCCAAGTTGTGCATTACAGTTCGGTGGAGAGCATTCTAAGTGATCATGGCTGTTAGGCTGACCAAACCATCATGTGCACTTAGAAAAAGTGCTCACCCCTCCTCCCCCTGCTCCCTGGGCAGCCCGACACCTTCAGAGCCTTCCAAAAATTAAAATGATAATAACGTGGTGTTATTATCATTTTATTTTTCCTGTGAGGCGACGCTGCTCCACCTTAGCAGAGAAGCAGGAGCTGGCCAGATCAGCCGGTGCTGAAGGGAGACAGCAAGGCCTGTGAACCCCGTGATTCTGATTGTTTCCTTGTCTCAGGCTTGGCCACCACACCCTCTCAACTCAATTTCACCTATTTTAATCATTAAGACCCATGGGAGCCAAACATGACAATTTAAGAGTCAGCTAGCTCCTCGCCGACAATACTGCACTGGCTCCCCATCCAATCCAGGGTCTATTTCAAACCCCTATGTCTATTTCACAAAGCTCTGTGTGATGGGGTCCAGCCCTGTTAAAAACCATGGTCACCCCATATGTTCCTAATAGATTACTGAGGTCCTCATGAACACCTTATGAATAAAGAGATCCTTCTCACACCTTTCTCCAAAGCTCTGGAACTCTTTGACCAAGGAACTGAGACTCACCAGACAAGAAAGAAATTTCAGGAAAAAAACTCAAAATGTGGCTATTTCCTTAAGATCCCTCTTCCACACTTTTCCTTCTCTCGGTAGCGCAGGGAAACCCTTGGGCACCCATGCGCTCTATAAATCCCATAAACATAAGCTCCAGGATTGGCAGTGTGCGACGTGGCAGGAGTAAGGGCCCCTTGGGTAGAGAGCAAAACTTGTTACATCAGCATACAAGGAGGTAGGAACTATCTCTGATGAGGAAGGAATATGATAGTGGAGACGGTGGATGACCGAAGAAGAGCCCCCAATATTAGACTGCGTGCTGGTGTTTAAGTTAGTAGAACAAGGGAACAGCCTTTCTAATGTAAATTTGTCACTGAGCATTGAGCCCTAAAATCATGCCATCTGAAGCGCTGCCCTCTCTGTAGGCTGACCCAGGATGGATCATTCCGAAGCATGGAATATGCTGCATGTTCGAAATGCAATTTATGTACTTTGTCAGTGCCTATGTGTGCCTGATCTTCTCTACATGGACTGCATTTCCCAGTGCATCGGCATAGAAAAGCATCAGTGACTAAGCATCACCCAGATGGGGTAAACACACCGACAGCACCAGCTTAAAGCACACTGCTGAGTGACATATACATTGGAAATTCTGTACTATTATTTTTTATTTTTCATGTCATGGAAAATATTCAATGCAGTACTGGGAATCCTATGTCCCCATCAACCTCAGAGGCACCTGCGAAAGGCCTTCGCCAGTTTACATTCCCTTTCACATCCTGTACATGGCTTTGCAATTTTATCTATTAATTGTATGCATCTGTGTTGAATTGCATAGTTTCTGCTGAACTGATATACCAGGCCAAACAATATTGCAGTTTCCAAGCGATAATTGGCTTTGTGGAATTAATACTGTTGTACTTGCTGGAGAAATGGGTGTTTTGTCTAGTCACTGTTTAGAATCATTACATGAAAAGCACAATATGTAACATGCGCATCATAAATGTCTATTGTATGTCGATAGTTAAGAAAGCACTGAGATGATTTCGTTTTTTGTAGTTCATAGTTACAATTCTTTTACAATGGCACACTGAGCTATGAACTGGCATAAAAGTGCTGCAAGCAAACTACAATCATATGTTCAGGTTTTTTTTTCTCTCAAACGTCCATTATTTTAAAGTAGATTAAAGGGTTCCTTTGGTAGTAATAAATTCATATTAGTAAAGGCAACCAAAATCATTGCAATACATTTTAAATCATGAGTTTGTGTTACACCAGACCAAGCACTCAGCATGTAATGTCTACAAAAATGGATGGAATGTAACTGCTATGACCTGTAACCCTATGTAACATTCACTCTACATTGATTTACACATGTGTATGATTCATTGTTTCTGTATAATAGCTGTGTGTGTGATGTAAAGTGTCATGACACCTTGAGTAGCACTATAAACTAAATAAATGTGAGAAGAGGCAAGGAAGAGATGGCGGGCTCTGATGGAGGGTGGTAGTGAGGGGATCCTTGGCAAAGGAAGTTGTGGGAGGCCAACAAAAATTGCCGCATAGTGCCTCACCAAAGTAAAAGCTGGTCCACCACTGCAGGTGTCAAATATCTATACAATTTACCTGCTTCGTTACATACCACAAAACACTTGGATAAGGTATGGTAATAAAAATTCCCTTCCCAGAGGATCTCTCCACTTCTCTCTTCCTGATGGAGCAAGGTTTCGTACGTAAAGAAACTTGCTAGGATTCAATCCTCTCAAAATAACATGTAATAAATTACCCAACATGTTTTGTGATTAGTGATAATTGCACCACACAACATTTTCTTCATCTAGGTGAAGCTTATCTATGTGTTTTACTAATAAGTAATCTGACTGTCTTAATATGGCTGCCAAAGATGCCCCAGGCCCTCAGCACCTTGTAGAATTCTTCCTTCTTTTTGAATCCAGCAGTGGAAACATTGAACTTTTTACAAAAGTACTTCAGGTGTGCAAATTTGTAGCTTTCCAATTTCTCTTCTTCCCATTCAAGATCAACAGAGGCTACGGATTCTGCTCTCTCTACTACAACTGAATCAGGCATCTTTCAAAAACAGAAAAAATCCAAAAAGGAATCTACCAAAAGTATGTGGTTGAGTTATGGTCTGCACTCACTATGTAGTGTTCACCAATCACTTTACATGAGTAACAAATGCAAGTCCAGAATCCCACCGCTGCCACCAATGTTAGATTTGGGGCCTCTAGTTGGCACAGGTAGGTACTTGTGACAAATAGGGACCCTTGCCTCTAGTCAGGATAAGGGGATTACACTCATAAAATAAACCCTGCCTGCTCACCCCCTTGGTAGCTTGGCACGAGCAGACAGGCTTATTTCAGAGGCAGTGTGTTAAGCATTTGTGACCACATACAGTAACCCAGTGACAACACTACAGATGGACACCACACAAGGTTTTATATCAAAAATAAGTAGACTTTATATAGATTTACCACAAGACCTGGTAGATTTAGCTTAGTTCAGTTCAGTTCTTAAGATGCCACACTATGCGTCAATGTACCTTAGGTTGCGTTGCGCTTCCACGACAAGCAATGTCGCAGCGAAGGAAATGCAGCAAAGTTCAGGTGCAAAGAAATAAAGACGTGAAGATCTTCCAGACGTGGCACGCTTCTCTGGGGATGCGAGAAGTTCTCGGTTCGATGCGTGGACTGCAGCGGTGCAATGGCAACAGCTCCAACTGCGACACTCTTCTCCCACGATGCGTGAAGCTTCCGCGCAATGTGGCAACTACAGCAGCGACATCCATGATGCGGCAGCAGCAGCCCTGACGGCGGCGCCCTTCTCGGGTATGCGAGGCGCTTTTCTTCGATGTGGTGCAGAGTGAAAGTTCCAGCAGCGATACCCTCCTTCAGATGCGACGGCAGGCACAGCGACACGCTTCTTCTTTGATGAGTCGTGCTTCCAGCTCCTTGCAACACGCAGTCCCTCAGAAGGTCCAAAAAAGCAGCTGGCACTTACAAAGAACTCTGGGGAGCTGGGGGTTGAAGTCTGTTGTCCCTGATACTTCAGCAGGAGGCAAGCTCTTTTCCAAGCCCTTGGACATCCTTCACAAGTTGAAAGCAAAGTACACAAAGTTCCTTTCTTCTTCCTTTGGCAGTAAGGCAACCACTGCAGGCCAATCCCCCAAGCAGCACTTCAGCTTGGGAATAGTCTCTCCTCCGTTTCTTCAGGTTCCTCTCCTCAGTAAAGGTTTCTTCTTGTAGTCCAAAAGTGATCTAATTTCATGGGATCAGGGTCCTAATATTTATACCCCAAAATCCTTTGTTCTCTGAGGGGAGAGGGGCCTTTGCCCAGTCCAAACCAGTTCTGAAGCACTCAGTTTACCAGACTTCTAATTTCCTTTCACAGTGCAGGGCAGGCACATCAGACACCCCACAGGAGGTGCAGCCAGCATTAGGGAAGGCAAGTACAGTCCTGGAGCACTTTGTTTACAGGACTCCTTCTCTTCTTTCAGTGTGCAGGGCAGAGACATCAGCCGCTCCCCAGGAGGTGGAGCCAGTATCGTGGAAGGCTGGCACAGCCCTATTCAAGGTTCAGGTGCAACTCCTCCCTCCCATCTAGATGCAGATCTTTCTATTCACCAATGGGCTGACTCATCTGAATCACCCAGCCCTGCCATTCACAAAACCAGACAAAGGAATACACAACCTAGCAGAGACAGGCTTGAAAGGTTAGACAATCAAATACCTACTTTCTAAAAGTGGTATTTGCAAACACAGAATTTTAAAACCAACTTCACTAAAAGATGCATTTTATCATCCTGAGTCCAGGCATACTAAACTCGAATTTCTACCATGTTCTCTGAGTCAGGATTATAAAACAGATATATAAATTCACTATTAGGACATGCCACACACATCAGGGCTTGCCCTACCTTATACTTACAATGCACCTTGCCCTTGAGCCTACCATAGGGGTGACTGATATGAAGAAAAAGGAAGGTTTAGGGACTGGCAAGTGGGTGCACTTGCCCAGTCAGCATGACAGGACCAGACTGCACGCAGGCTCTGCAATGGCAGACCCTAGACACATTTTACAAGGCTGATTCTGTGGGTGGCACAACCAGTGCTGCAGGCCCACCAGTAGTATTTGGATTTACACGCCCTTGGCACAATCAGTGCTCTAGATTAGGGTCTGACCAGTAAACCAAATAGCAAAACATGGAACCACTGATTAATATATCAATTTACAATAGGGTGCACTTGCACTGTGGCACTGGATAGCAGTGACACAGCGCCCAAAGCATCTAACACCAGCAAAAATACATGAAGCAACAGCAAAAGAAAATGGAAGGGAGACCCACGCCAATGGTGCCAGGTCTAACACCAGGCAAGTGAGTGTGAGTCAATAATTTCATTAATGAATTTGCCTATAAGAGAGCCAATAAATGATTCATTCAGGAAAGTTACCCTTGGGTGCTCAAAAGAAGTACAGATCGAAACATCAACAGGAACAAAAAGTGCTACTGTAGTAACCCCAGAAGAAATAGAAAGATGGACACAAGAAATAGAAAAGCCTAAATCACAGCCAAAGGTATTGGATATATTCAAATTAAGAGTAGACTTAGAAGAAATGATAGCTGGAAATGTAGGGATAGAAAGATTAAACAATTACAGTGAAGAAGAGTTGCTATTCATATGCAGAAGCATCACCCGAAATACAAACATATTTCATGAAAAATTTATGAATATTGCTTCAGAAATGGGAATTGACATAGGTAAATCTAAAGTATTGCAGAAACCCTATAGAGCAGAATTTTCTGACAAAGATTTAGAGAACATGAATGTGTCAGGAAGAAAGTTAAGGATAAAAGAATTGTTGACATTGTTGCAAAAATGAGGAGATCTCGATGGACAAAGAAAAAGGAAGAAGCACAGGGAAATCGAATGACATCTGAGTATTTAATGAAGGAAACAGAAAAAGTTGACAGGTTGTGCCCAATGAGAGAAGTTCCCGGAGGAGATTATGTACATGTCCCATGGACCCGACAGGATATTTTATCATTTAGAAATGATTTTCCAAAACTTAGGGAAAACGCAGTAGAATGGGACAGGCAAGTTGAAAGGTTTGTGAAAGTTTCAAAAGTTTTACTGAAGGATTTAGATGGTTTATTTGATGAAGTTGTTCCTGCTGATTTATGGGCAGAATGTAAAATTACAGTAGATTGGCCTAATGATGAGTACCCAAGAGATGCAAAGACAGGAGCTCAGTCAGGTGAGGTAATGAAAAAATGTCCACAGGTAATCACTTACCTGAAGGGAAAAATTTCTCCAAAGGAGAACGATTGGATACAAATAGACAGAACAACTCAAGAAAAGGATGAGTCAGTACATGCATATTATGAGCATCTATTACAGGTATTTAAGCAGCACAGTGGGTTTGAAAAGATCGAGAATCAAGATATGACACATTATGTATATCGTTTTGTGACAGGACTAAGGGCAGATATATCACAAATGATTAAAGAACATAATTTGTGTTGGCAAGGAAAGCCAATAGATGAAATCCTTAAGTATGCAAAGTACTGTGGGGATGAGATTGACAATAGATGAAACAAATTAGAAGAAAAGGTAATGTGGGCTCAAGCTTAATTAGCAGAGCAACAAGAACTTCAACTAAGCAATCAGGCAGATAATCAACGAAAAGGGCAAGGAAAGAGTAGTGGGGGAAAACCAAGAGGGCGAATGTGCAGAGAGGAGGCAAAGAAAAAGTTTCTCTGGAAAAACTAATGTAAACTCATACAGAATAATAATGTCCAAAATCAAAATTTAAATCCACAGACGCAGAATGAGGTGTTATTGAGACAACCGCAGCAGGTTGCACAGAGTCAATTGACACCTGCCCCTATGCCAAATTTTGTGAGTCAAGCCAAGTACAGTGTGGACGCCGGATTCCAGGAGGAAAGTGGTAAGAAAAATTCTGTAACGCCACAGTTTCTTTTGCAGGATTCATTTTTTTGATGAAGATGTACGATGACGGTGCCTGAGAGGGGAGGGAAAAGGAGTGCGTACTTGGCGCATCCTTGCCGGTAGATCAGTCATGTCCATATATAGATGGTAAGGTTGAGGGAAATGACACGCCTTCCTGTTGGATACTGGTGCTACCCGTTCTACTGTGAGAACAGCAGACATCCCAAACCTACCCCTCTCGGGAGAAGCAATCCAAGTAGTGGGCGTTTCTAATAAACAAATTAGGACCCCAATTACCGAACCAATGGAGGTACGTATTGGCAACTTTAAAGAGATGCATACGTTTGTAGTTTGTGACTCAAGTCCCTTAAACCTGTTACGAAGGTATTTATTGTGCAAAATGAATAGTACCATATTTTGCACACCAGATGATGTTGCAATTCATACACCTGATGAAGATGGAGTATACAAGATCATGTTAGCCAAACAGGGACCAGAAGTGAATGACATGTTTTCTTTGATGACACCTGATGAGCTACCAGATGAGGTACAAAATACAGTAAATCCGGATTGGTGTCAGTACAACGCGATGTTTTACAACGCGTTCCGTTACAACGCGATTTTTACATCGCAAATACCATTACAATGCATGCCATTACAACGCATGGCATTACATAGCAGATGGTATTACAACGCATACCATTACATCGTAAGTATTGGTAAGTATATCTTTATTTTAAAAAATGTAATAAAGTTAATTAAATTAATTTAAAATAATAAAAATAATATAACATTATTAAAACAGTAATTAATTTAATTATAGTAATTTAAAATAATATAATTAATGATATATAAAAAATTTATAAATAGAAAATAATATAATGTAATTAATTACAATAAATATAATTATAATTTAATTAAGTTATAAATAATACATAATATAATTATAATTAATAAAATTAAAAGAATTTAATTAATTAAACATTTTTAAATAATATAATTTAATTATAATCGTTTATTAATACATTTAAATTAATAATATATTAATTTAATATATTTAAAATAATATAATTAATGATATATAAAAAATTTATAAATAGAAAATAATATAATGCAATTAATTACAATAAATATAATTATAATTTAATTAAGTTATAAATAATATATAATATAATTATATTTAATAAAATTAAAAGAATTTAATTAATTAAACATTTTTTAATATTATAATTTAATTGTAATCGTTTATTAATACAATTAAATTAATAATTGTAAATATTGTTATTAATTTAATTAAATTAAATAAAATTAATTTAATTAATTTAATTTATATAAAGTCGTAATACTCCTGTACCCCAAAACCCAAACCCTGCCCTAAAACCTAAAAACACCCCTGTACCCCAAAACCCAAACCCTGCCCTAAAACCTAAAAACCCCCCTGTACCCCAAAACCCAAACCCTGCCCTAAAACCTAAAAACACCCCTGTACCCCAAAACCCAAACCCTGCCCTAAAACCTAAAAACACCCCTGTACCCCAAAACCCAAACCCTGCCCTAAAACCTAAAAACACCCCTGTACCCCAAAACCCAAACCCTGCCCTAAAACCTAAAAACACCCCTGTACCCCAAAACCCAAACCCTGCCCTAAAACCTAAAAACACCCCTGTACCCCAAAACCCAAACCCTACCCTAAAACCTAAAAACACCCCTGTACCCCAAAACCCAAACCCTGCCCTAAAACCTAAAAACACCCCTGTACCCCAAAACCCAAACCCTACCCTAAAACCTAAAAACACCCCTGTACCCCAAAACCCAAACCCTACCCTAAAACCTAAAAACACCCCTGTACCCCAAAACCCAAACCCTGCCCTAAAACCTAAAAACACCCCTGTACCCCAAAACCCAAACCCTGCCCTAAAACCTAAAAACACCCCTGTACCCCAAAACCCAAACCCTACCCTAAAACCTAAAAACACCCCTGTACCCCAAAACCCAAACCCTGCCCTAAAACCTAAAAACACCCCTGTACCCCAAAACCCAAACACTGCCCTAAAACCTAAAAATACCCAAACACCCCAAAACATATACATCAGTACCCCAAAACATATACTCCTATACTCATACTTATTTTAAAAAATACTTAAATTAATATATTTAATTTATAATATTTAAAAACGAAATAAATATTTTTTTATAATTAATAATAATTAAATCAATAATAACATATTAAATAAAAAAAAAAAAAAAATTAAATACTTACCAATACTTACGATGTAATGGTATGCGTTGTAATACCATCTGCTATGTAATGCCATGCGTTGTAATGGCATGCATTGTAATGGTATTTGCGATGTAATAGCTGCGTTGTAACAGCATTACGTTGTAAAAGTTCCGTTGTAACGGTAACACACCAGTAAATCCTAATGTGTGGGATTTTACCGGAAAAGAAGTAGGATTATTGGAAAGTGTAGATCCAGTAAAAGTAACTGTAAAAGAAAGTGCAGTTTATCCAAATACTCGACAATACAAAATGAATCCAGAAATTGAACAAATGGTTGAACAAGGCATTCTAAAATAAATAATGATTAGCCCTTGTAATACGCCTATAATTGGTATAAAGAAACCTAACCGAAAATACAGAGTGGTCCAGGATTTGAGGACAATTAATAAAACTGTTGTACCATGTTGTCGAAGAGTCCAAATCCAGCAGTAATCTGATATCAGATACCATGGAACGCAGGATGGTTTACTGTAATTGATTTATGCCATGCCTTTTTCTCCATTCCATTACATACCGGCAGCCAATTTTTATTTCCGTTTAAATTTGATGAGCATGTTTACGTTTGGAATCGTGTTCCTCAAGGGTACACTGAAACTCCTTTGATTTTCAATCAAATTTTGAAAAATGTCTTGAATCTCTAGTATTGCCCAGACAATCAGTCTTGGTACAATACATTGACGAAGATTTATAAGTCACCTCAAAGACCCGAAATGATTGTGTCATTGATTCAATTGCCTTATTGAATCACCTGGCTGAAGGTGGACATAAAGTGTTGCCAGAGAAATTAAAATGTTGCACAACTTCAGTTAAATATTTAGGACACCAGATAGAAAGAGGAGTCAGAAGAGTGACCTCAGAAAGAATAAAAAGAATAAGACATATGCAGTTACCACAAACCCAAAAAGAAATAAGAATGCTTCTTGGAGTCGTAGGTTATTGCAGGCAGTGGGTTGTAGGATTTACAGTACGGGCCAAACCTTTGATATAAATGACCAAGAAACGGGCAAAAGATCCAGTAGAATGGGATGATGAAAGCATGACAGCTTTTGCAAAACTAAGAAACTGCCTATGCGAAGCTCCTGCTCTGGGTATGCCAGACTATTCAAAAGAATTTGCAATATTTTGTGAAAAAATGAACAGTTGTGCCCTTTCAGTCCAGAGACATGGCCTAATGCGACGTCCTGTGGCCTATTTTTCTGCTACATTGGATCCAGTGGCATCTGCATTGCTAGGATGTTTAAAAGCTGTAGCTGCAACATGCATGAATCTAGAACAGAGTGAATCCATTGTAATGAGACACCCGTAAAGGTTCATGTCCCACATGCAGTTGTGATTTTACTGATAGGAACCCAAACTCAGTACCTTACTCCTAGTCGGCTGACTAAATATGAGCGAGTCATACTAGGGGCTGAGAATGTAACAATAGTCAGATGTACAGTCTTAAACCCAGCAACATTGTTGCCAGATCCACACACTGAGGAAGTAATAGACAATGTTGAACATGAATGTCTCGACATTACTGAATTAAGTACCAAACCTCGTCCAGACATACAGGAAGAACCTTTGAAGAATGCAGAACAGGAGCTGTTTGTAGATGGCTCATGTATGCGTCATGAGGAAGGAGGATTGAGTGCTGCTTATGCTGTGTGCACATTGGCTGGAATAGTCGAAGCATCCTATTTACTGGGAGTCAAGTCTGCACAAGTAGCCAAATTGGTAGCTTTAATTAAAGCTTGCAAAATTGGGAAAAATTGGAAAGTGACCATGTACACTGACATCAACAAACATAACAGAGAGATATAGGGTCACAGGGATATTTTAAAGACCTGCCCAGGTTACCATCCCCAATTACCTAAATATCAACAACAAATAGAGCCGGGGTCTAAAATCAGCAATATAGCCTACTGCTCCACCAACTCCACAAGGTGAGTCAGAAAAGAAGCCTAAAGAAAGAGAGAAAAGAGACAATCAGGAGTGCTCAATAATGAGATCCTAGAGCAAATGATTGGATATCACAAGTTCAAGGGTCCTGAATGGACATATGTGATTCTAGAGGATTTTGAGAATCTGAAAATAAGTGGAGACCGTAATGAAAATGAAATGCTGATCGACTTGACGAAGAAGTGAGACCAACTTGAAGAAAATAAGATCCACAGGTTGAATTCGGTACCAAGTTACAAAGAGGGGAATAAATCTCCTTGGTTTGAAATGGCTGATAATAGAGCTGCTGGAAAACTGAAACGAAACTGCATAAAAAGATGCTATTGAATATGTATATGTCGCTTATTTTTAGTGCTGATAGTGTGGTTAGGACTGACACTAGCCATTCCCTATCTAATGACTGCCAATAAACAGAATAGCACTAGTGCACATGGAAAGGTAGCTAACATTAAGCAAGACAGAGTAGAATTAGAAGCACCAGATGAGACAGATTTACATCACAATGTAAATAAAAATGATACAGATTTAAATGTTTTTGCTAACTTACTAGTACATTATGTAGAAACCATGACAATTAGTGATTGTTATGTATGTATGAAATTACTAACATCAGTAGCAGAAGGAGTAACATATCATCATTTACCATTGACATATGGTATTTCATGTAGTAGTGTAGTATTTTAGCTAGTTTATTTTATCGAACTGGAAAGTTACAATATTATTATTCTAACATAGATGTGATTTTTTCCGAAGTTTCCCCGCGGAAAAAAAATGAACCCCGTCCTTAGCAGTAGAGATTCACAATTCATGGGTGAATATTTTCTAACAATGAAAATAATAGATATAGCTGAAGCACATAAGGATATTCTAACATGCAAGTTACATGAAGAAGAAAATATATTTTTGCATTTAGAAGAAAAAAGGAGACAGGACTTCCATAGAAGGACTACTGAACCGAAACCTCAGATACCTAAGTGGGCTGAGAGAGAAGATTTTATTGCAACTGACAAGATTCATGCTGCTGCTATGTCCCTGGACCTTGAAAAGAAAGGGAAAATATGTCTCCATAGGTTAAAAACAGAATATAACAATGTATTTATTGGTTCCAGTGAATGTGAACACAATTTTCTGATAATTGGAGGTTAGGGACTAAAAGGGGGAAATGATCCAGTTTTTCCTGGAGTTTATTATGTTTGTGGAAACAAAGCTTACTTCAAGCTGCCTGATCACTGGTATGGGAGTTGCTATTTCGGAATAGTATTCCCAAAGGTATATCATGTAAAAAGAATCACTGGAAGCAATGAAGAAAATAATGGACTAACAAGAAAGAAGAGAGCTGGTGTTTCTGCAATTGTAGGAGATATATTTAGTGCATTGATACCTTCAGTGGGAGTAATTCTGAATATGCAAAGAATTTGTAAATTATCTGCAGTGGTGGATCGATTATCGACTGACACTGCTGGAGGATTCTTATTGATCAATACCAAATTAGTTGCGATAAGATCTATGGATTTGCAAGATCGACTTGCTCTTGACATATTATTGGCAAAAGAGGGCAGAGTTTGAAAGCGCAACATTGTTGCACCTACATACCTGACAAAAGTATCGAAATTGGGAGGTATGTTAAAAATATTACGAATTTGGAAGAAGAATTAAAACCAATGGAAGTTGACAGTGCATGGAAAAAACGAACTGATAGTATTTCTTCTATAGGTAGTTGGTTTTCTAATGTTGTAAGAAGTATAATCAGTCGAATACTGATGCCAATAATGGGAATAGCCATATCAGTTTTAATAATAATGAGTTGGTGCGAATGCTGAGGATGAAGAAAATGGTATGGAGTAAATGAAAAAGGAAGGAAAAGAAAATATGATGAAATACAGCTTGAAGAAATAAAAGGAGATATTTACAAAAAGATGAAAGGTTTTCACAAGAGAAAAGGAAGGAAAATCCCAAAGTGATGGAAGAAATAGAAATGGGAAGTTGATAAAGTTGGCATCTGATTCAGAAATTAGTGATGGCATAGAATGCCATCAAAGAGGGGATTGATAGAGCAAGGTTTCATACATAAAGAAGCTTGCTCGGATTCAATCCTCTCGAAATAACATGTAATAAATTAACCAAATTTTGTGATTACTAATAATTGCACCACACGACATTTTCTACATCTACGGGAAGCTTACCTATGTGTTTTACTAACAAGTAATCTGAGTGTCTTAATACGGCTGCCAAAAACACGGGCACTCTTTTGTGCATGCGTCTACTACATCTATGTAGAGTGACGTCCTTTGCTTTTGGTGGGAATTCTTTGCAACTGTGCAGTAGTATTAAAATGGCCGCTTTGAACTTCACATGGTAATGCACATGGCTATGCTCAAACTAAACTTTGCATGTCTTGCGAAACTGCGAATGCAATAGTTAAAATATATTAAAGGGATTAGAGTAGGAATAAGTGGTATACAGTGCATTCATTTATTTTCGTATTCTAGCGTGTATTTCTTAGACTTTATTATTAGTTCGTAACTGGGCCTGGAGGGTGACTGAAATCTCCATCTTGAATGATTGTAAGCATGCACCTGGGACACAGTCAAACTTCGAGCTGTGACATTGAACCACTGCCAAAATCCCATCTTACCAGTGATGCGCCTGAGAACTTCCCCTCGTGACCCGGAGAGGGGAAGAAGAAATGGACAATTTTTTTATACATTGTACCTGAAGGAAAATGAATGTGGCTGGGAAGAATAATGCATGGAAAAGCAAAATTGAGGATGGGAACATAGAACAATTAAACCAAGGAAGATGACTTCACATTAGTATAGTGTGATGACCTCTCCCCATCCTATTAACCAATCAAACGAAGGGAATACACACATTTTTAAACTTTGAGGGGTGATACATACACTGAGAATAGTATAACTAGGGTAGTCTCAGTCAGTTAGGGTGTCTGACTTGTCACAGACCTCTCACTGACCCAACACTGCAGCAGAAGAAGGCGGATGCCACGGAGGTCAAAGGGCTAATTGAGCACTCTGAGAGAAGAATCGAGAGAGGCGGAGGGAGAAGAATCTAAGATTGCTGAAGACTCAATTCATTCTAGAAGGGGAAATCGATGAGAGTAGCATCAGAAAGGGGTGTGACGCTGGTGTTGCACTTAGAAGAGGTTACCTGTCCTGTCCTGCACCTGATCTGATCCCTGGACTCCTACTAGCCAGAGTCCATCTTTCAACCCTTGGCTAGGGGTTGGTCCTCACACCATTCTAGGTAAATATAATTCTGTGTGGTATGTCCTTGTACTGTTTTCCTTTTCCACCCTTCCCAGGTACCAATGCCTAGAGATTTTACTAAGTCTTTTAAAATTTTCACTTTGATCTTTATTTTCCTCCTTGAGAAGTTGATGATTGAAATGTATTGGCATTTGACTCACAAAATATTGCATAGATAAAGTTTTAAAAACTCTCCCGAGTCTGTGGCCATTCAAAGAAATAAAAGTAAATGTTATTAATGCCTATTATGCTAATAACCTGATCAATCGACTAGAGAAAATTAAGAACTAAGGTGTTACGTTTTGGTAAGAAAAGGGGGGAGCAACCGTTACAACACAACTATTACAACGGACTACTTTTACAACGCAACTACTACAACGCAGGATCCTTTACAACGAATGCCTTTACAAACCATGATATTACATCGCAGATGCTATTACAACGCATGCCATTACAACGTAAGTATAGGTAATTATATCATTTTATTACATTAAAAAATTATTTAATTAATTAAATATTAATAATTTAATACATATTAAAAATAAAAATAATTATTAATAAAAAAGTACTTTAAATAAATTAAATACATTAATTTAAGTAATTTTAATATTAATAAAAAAGTTCTAAAAATAAAAAATATAAGTAATTTTTACCCCTACACTATCCAGCACTTACCCTACTATTACACCCCCCTGGAGTTAGAATAGTAATTTTTACCCCTACACTATCCAGCACTTACCCTACTATTACACCCCCCTGGAGTTAGAATAGTAATTTTTACCCCTACACTATCCAGCACTTACCCTACTATTACACCCCCCTGGAGTTAGAATAGTAATTTTTACCCCTACACTATCCAGCACTTACCCTACTATTACACCCCCTGGAGTTAGAATAGTAATGTTTACACCTACATTATCCAGCCCTTACCCTACTATTACACCCCCCTGGAGTTAGATTAGTAATTTTTACCCCTACACTATCCAGCACTTACCCTACTATTACTCCCCCCTGGAGTTAGAATATTATTTTTAAACACCTACACTATTTTTAAAATATGTATATATTTACAAATACATTAAAAAAATAAATTAAATAAATTAAATTAATTAAATATTTATTAATTACATTTTTTTTAAAATTATATACTTACCTATACTTACGTTGTAATGGCATGCGTTGTGATAGCATCTTCGATGTAATGTCATGCATTGTAAAGGCATTCGTTGTAAAGGATCCTGCGTTGTAAAAAATTGCGTTGTAATGGTATGCGTTGTTAAAGTATGCGTCGTAACGTCATACATCCAAGAAAAGGTGAACAGGTAAATATATTTCAAGATAGACTAAGTTCTGATCCCCAGCAAAGGATTGCCAGCCTATTATATGAATGTTTTATAGGCCCAGGGGGTATGGTGTTTTATAATAACCCAAGATGGTAATCTTGCTGCATCATTCCTCCAACCACGCCAGCTCAGGCCCACTACTATACACAAAATCTCAGCTGTGACAACTCAGAGCTGTAACCAGCTAAGCAGTCTGTATCATATGAAATGCAGTGAAGGGACCTGTAGAGTTGTACAAAGCTACCAGTATACTGAAAAACAAAAACTGCGCATCTGTCTCTCACACACTTTTCCATGCATATGCTTTTACATGCTTTTACCACGCATGCCTTTACAACACAAGGTACATATATATATGGTAAATTAAATCCATATATATATATGTGTATATATAAACCAAAGGTTAAAGTAACTTTCAAAAATAGGTGAATATATCAGTGACAATATTAGCATTTTGAACTCAAAATACCGTAGAAATTCATCAGTTATAGTTAGCAGAGCTAACTATAACTTGCACCACCACCATGCACTGCTGATGACCTCACATACTACATCACTCAGCATCTACTCTGTGACATAATTTATGCCATCACTGGTGACATCTCAAATGACATAATTGATGATATCACTGATTACATCACTGATGACATCAACCACGGCATGTTTTAGTTTGTTTATAGTTTACAGAGTGGCGGGTAGCTTCCATTTTACTTTTCTACCTAATTTTGTCCAGCTAATGGGGGTCAGTATTTACAAAACGCATGTGCTCCTGAGCATCATAAGTGTGTCGAGGTATTGAACATGTTATAAATCTTTGTATTGAAGAGTAACTCTGGGTGCAGATGACAGTTAATGACTTGTGTCCAGTATATTCCACACACGTTTTTTAGTTTAGCAGAAAAGCAGAAAAGGTTTCCAACATGGCACAGTCTCTACATAGTAGATACTGAGAATTGTAAGCAGCCTTAAGTTATTAGACAACATTGTCTCAGCATGACAGTTTCTACACACCATAAAAGAATGTGCACACCAGATACTAACCTATGTACGTGTGCTTCTTTTGCTTCAGAAGATGGCCTATCTCTAAAGTTGTCACCACAGTATGAAGGCCGCAGGTGGTATGATCTTTAGCACCTTCAGACCTTGTTTATTTTAAATGTATGGTGTATTCTTTGGCAAGTGCTACATAGAGTGTGGACTGTTATTAGTATACACTTGTTTAATACTCTGTTTTTTTATTTCATATGAGAGACTCACTATCTGTCAACAGTGTGGTACCTAAGGAGTTGTATCTGTGATGGCATTAATAATGCTTCATATTAGTCTGAGCTATTTTGTACTTACTTTCAGGCATCTAATACCATATTAGTTTACAGAGATATGTGTATAAAAGAAGCTTGGATGATGCTGTCAGTGATGTCATTACTGATATCATTTGAGAGGTAATCAGTGATGACATAAATGATGTCATAGAACACGTTATGAGGGATGTATTATGTTAGCTCTAACCATAACTGGTGAATGTGTTGTTTTTTAGTTCAAATGTTAATGTTGTCACTGACATGTTCACCTAACTATAATGTTACTTTAACCATTGTTTTTTAAGAGAATTAATAAGTTTAAAAAAAAAGATCTTTTTGCCACACCTAAATATAATGGTATTTTAACCTTTGTTTTTTTCGGTGTATTTCTAGTTTTTTTAATGTAAATTAATATTGTATTACCATACGTAAGCCAAGCCCACTGAACTTTGGCAGTGAATGGCGGGGACTGTGGCAAATCCCCCACAGGCAGCCAGACCATCCACCCACCCGGAAGCGACCAGCACCCCTGCAGGCAGCCAACCCCCCTCTGCACACAGCCTTTCATCACACACATCGTGGAGATAAAGTACACCTAAATGTATATATACACACACCCACACTTACCTTAATTTTACTTACCTTTGGATGTAAAGGCATGCACTAAAAATGCATATTTATGGTAATGGCCTGTTGTTGCAAAGGCATTGGGAGGTAAAGGCATTGCATGGTAATGAATACTTGGTAAAGGCATTATGTTGTAATACCTGAGATGTAAATGCTGTTTTCCATTCAAAGTAGCTCTATTTCTGTTCTCGATAAAGTGGTAATCCAAGGAGGTTCGTGGAACACTGCAAAGAGCCTCCTTGAATAGCCACTTTTTCATTTTTTTCTTGAACCCAAAGAAGCAGCCAATCTTTAGTGCATCATTAGTGGACCTCTATTCAGCTCCTCTCAGACAGCTGCAAAAGCATAGTGTGCCATTGCTTTGCGCAGTGCTGAAACATACTGCTAGGCCAGACCCACAAAATGAAACTTACACGACTTATTTTAAATTGTGCAACAACCAAAAACTATTACTTAGTGTAGTAGTTGCATAATTGAAAGGAACATTTGCTCTTATCATGCTCAGAACACGTATTCTTTTGGGCAGAAGGGTTGGTAGAGAACCGCTTATGGTTCTGCCACCAATTTCATCCTGGAGCACCCAGAAATGTGCAGGAATTAAGTTTATCAGTGGCCCCCCAGGACTCCAGGGTCACCCAGGACACCCACAAACACTAAGATCAGGTACTCAGAGCTGTTAACTGCCCCCATGTATTGAGGGTGACTTTCCACTGTTTTCAGACTATAACAGTAAGTGTTCGGATTCGTAGTTCCAGCTTTTCCATTATAAGAAGGAGACTTTAGTGACTTTAGTCTTGGAGGCTATTGCTGGTTCAAAGTCAGACTCTGCTGTTCCCACAGCTCTCTTGTTAAGTTCCTAAGGTAGTCACCTGGTGGCAAGATACCATAGTGAACATTACAGTGTATATACATTCTTAAATAACATTCACCTTCAGGGCATCAGGCTATTTGTCATACATGTACACTCACTCATAGTCATCACTGGTTGCCTTAAGAATGAAAAACTGTAGGATGCCACTTAGCATTAACCCCACTTTTTCTGCCCTTACGTGTTAGCTGTAATGTGAGCATCTTAACAGTTCCTCTTATATATATGGTCTAAATGGCTTTCTTAAAAGGGCATTTAAATAGGTAATGACAAATAAGAGAAAAGCTCTGTTGGTTAACCAAACATAAAATTGACCGAACCTGGTTCAGATTATTAATTATTTAATGCAAGAGTTTTACTGCATTTCCAATCCCACGTGATATGTGGGGTTCCACAGGGATTAGTATTATTCCACTCATTATGCAACATCGCTGCCAAGCCACTGCTTGATTCATTCATCTGTTTAGGCAAAGCACTTCACATGTATGCAAATGACATGAAGCTGTGTTCTTAAAATCACTGCCAAGCTCTGTTTACAAAATGCAACAGCACAAGCTTATTTGGAGTAATAACAAAAACATTTTTAATGCAAAGTGACTGTATTCTTTTTACAACTCTGTCTAAATATTGAGAGAGAGCAAACTGACTTAAATGTATAAGTACCTCACACTTACATGTAGTAAGCACAAGTCATGAAGAGAAATGCCATGAGTGCTAATAGTACCTGCAACTATATCCTGAAATGTATAGTTAACTTAGAAATTTAAGTAGAAGTGGAACTAATGCAGAAATGTGTGAAATCATATGATTTTATTAGATGTGATAATTCCTGAATCCATGTCGTGTAGCTGCTAAATGTAAGATGGCATGCGGGTAAACGTAGAACGTGGTAGGCCTCAGGGCCAGAGATGTGTTTCCTTTCACGACATGGATTGCACTAATGCTTAGCAATAAGAATTGATGGGCCATGATTTATAGATGTGTTTATTGGATAACAGAACAAGAGTATTAACATGCTATTAACTAATGTAGGATTTGAATGTTATAATCATTATGAGAAATGCAGTAGGCCTGAAAATGTTATAGCCTTTGATTTACACGTATTAGTCTGGGCCGAGAAATGTTGCAGACCTTTTTGGAAGTCTATGAGAATTGGGGTCTTGGCCGCAGATGTCTGTCTGCAAGAGAAAGGGGGGATCCAATTATAAAGACATGAATAGAGGGTTGTTCAAGAGAAGGCCCAGACATGGAGGAGGGTTCCGGAATGTTTAAGGGGTATCAGCGGGCCGGAGAAGAGTCTGAGAAGCAAGGTCAACTCTTACGTACAAGGCCCAACACGAAGCAGCATGGAAAAAGCCAGAAAATATACCACGTGAGGGGCGTCTCTCGAGGGGCGTCCCAAATGTTGTTGACTGTTTTGTATTAGGGACAGCACCCCTGGGTGGAGTTAGAGCAGATGCCTGAGGACCCTCTAGAGAGCGGATGGGTAGGCAGAGAGGGGTCATGACTGGAGAATTGTAGGTTTTCACAAAGAGACTAAGAGTGGGTGACTTCCCTAGGGGGTCATTCACCGCTGACACCTTTTCGATAGGTTGGGACTTTGTTAAGTAGGGATACCATCTAGAGCAGGGTAGGGACAGCCTAACCTGTGGTTTTCCTCCAACTTAAATGTCGGAGAGATCTCAATACGTGTCTATGTTGATAGCTTTATTATTCTTAGAACTTGTATTAGTAGTCTTCTTTGCTCGTCTGAGGGTTTTCAGAGAGCACATGTATGTAATTGGGCCCGTGTATCTTGTGAATCTCATTCTGAGATGCCTATACTTGCAGCTTATCTTGACTATATAATAAATCTTTGAAAGCTAGAAGTTGTCTGTGGTCTTTCGGAGCGGAGTCCTTTATTGGGTGAACTAACTTGGTAAGAGATGCACTTTCTTCCCTCAATGACAGGCAATAAAAGTTCATTCGACCAGATCGGGGTTTAGATCAATAGTGATAAGATATCGATCAAAATCTCGCCCCCGCAGTTGGTAGCTATAGAGGATGGTTGCCTTCTTGAGGAAGGTGATCTAGGCCAGGTTAGATTACCCCAAGGCCCCTAGAGATCGATGATCGGAAGAACCGCCTGCCGAAGAAGGTCCGGATGACGTAAGACAGAAAAGCAGCAGTATCGGTCGAGAGTGAGTATAAAGGGTCATGCGTGCTAGATTGCGGTGTTTTTGTGTTGTATCTATGTTGTAATGTCTGGCGGAGTTGAATGCCTGTAGAGAGATTGTGGAACAGGTTGTGAGCGCGCGCAACCGGTGTAAATCTTAAGTTCAAGGAGAGCTTAAGTGGTTCGGGTGTATCGGACACCCAGAGTAATTGTCAATTAGTGTGAAGGGGGTCATGAGGTACCATTGATCGCCCGAAAGACCGAGATAGGGGGAACGTAAGAGTGAGTGCATGAGTAACGGACGCTGGTCGGAGGTTACTGTGTGTGTAAAGAACCTATCAGAGAGACGATAGACATTTCGTCAGTTGTATTGACAATTACAGATAAACTGTGGATGTACAGTCGAGGGAAGTGACCGCTTGGTCGGAAGTAGTCATTTCTTTTCAGTGTATGAATGGGACGCATGCATGACCGAGAGAAGAGCTGAGAAAGGAGGGGTGCTGCTGCGAAGCGGAGACGAGTGACGTCAGGAAGTGCCGCGCTGGGATTGGCCGGCCGGAGAAAGACCGCGCTGCGATAGGCCAACTAGTAAAGACGTCAGAAAGTGCCGCGCTGGGATTGGCCGGCCGGAGAAAGACCGCGCTGCGATAGGCCAAGCTAGCAAGGCCGCGCTAGGATTGGTGGATTGTCATCAGGAAGCAAACAGAGTATTGAGGCTGGAAATTGTGCGTACAATTATGAAGTGTTTTAAATGGTTGAAAGCCATGTTTAAAAAAGAGAGGCGGGGATCGTATGAAGGGGAAGAAGCCCCGCCGGAGGGTACGCCGGCTCGTTACATGGCGGTAAATGTTGGGCTGCATACGATCTTATGGATATCAGAGTGGAGTAAGATTACAGAAGGAAATGAGGAACTGACGTTCCCGAAGTACGGGACGTTTAGATTAGAAGTACTACACCGACTAAAAGCAGTTATGACCGCAACGAGACCCTTGCCTAGACCAACCCAGTTTGAAGCCCTTAATGCATGGATTAGGGCAGCGCACGAAAAGAACCTGAACAGACGACAGGAAAGGGTGAAACGATCGGTAAGGGCAGTGCAGGATGCCAAGTGGGATGCGGATGCAAAAAGATGGAGGGTGCATAACATGGAAGTAAATAAATTATATCCAGTGTTAGAGATGCCCGGGAACAAGAGCCCCCTAGAAGAAGATGATGAGAGCGAAACAGAGGACAGCCTGATAAATAGATTATTGACAGACAGGCCACCCCCGTATAACAGAGCAGGGGGCGATGTCGAGCATAGCGAAAAGGAGGGGGGCAGTGCAGGAGAGCATGGGCCACTTCCCAGTTCCGATTGGGATCCCGTTGCAAAGAAAGAACTGTCCCAGCCTGGTCAGGTGCAGCAGGTAGTCGGGAGGTTTGTGGTACAAAGGGCGCCGGAAACGGAGTGTGCCACATCCTACGCATTGCCAGATGCACTACAGGTACCTGTTACCATAGGTCCTATAGTATCGATATATGACCCAGAGAGAGCCAGAGGGGAGGAACGGGTACGGAGGGACAGAGAAAGAACAGAAATGGCAAGAAGGAACGATACGATCAATTCCCCAAGTCAGATGCCGATACCAAGAGAGTGGAGCACCCCGGTGCACACAGCAGAGGATCAAGGAGGGGATCCTGGGGGCCATAGATGGCCAGTGGATAGGAGGGGATCTGGACGAAAATCCTTTCAGGAGCTGAATGAGTACATGAAGAAGTGGGATGAGGCAGTCGAGGTTCACAGGAACATCATAGCAGCGGAAGCTGAAAGGGAAAGCCAGGATAGCGGAGCCCGGACTCACTGCGGGGCTGGGGAGAGCAGCCCGGAGTGGGGCGGGAGGGAGAAGGGCAGTAGGGGAGGCACCCACTGGGCCCGGAGTGGAGGTAGATCAGACCTAGAAAACAGGGGTCCCGAAAGTGGAGGGGTGTCCCGCCCGATACTCAGTGAAGGGGAAAGGAGAACGCAAGAGTACAGAAACAGCTTTAAGTGCACCCACTGTGTGCCCGGCACCAGAGAACAGAATGGGAGTTGTGAGAGGCCGCGCCACAGTCCCTGTGGTGATGGACATGAGCGTAGTCCAGAGAATATGGGCAACCAAGAAGGATCATATCAGATACTAAGTGATACTAGACAGAGAGAGAACGGCGACCGGAGGGAGAATAGCAGAGAGTCCCACTGTGAAAGGAGAGAAGAAAGAGAGAAGGAGCAGAGTAAGATTGGGGGTAACAAACCCGTGTTCCATCACCTTCCAAGATCGGATGGCCGAGCATGGGACCTGGAAAGATGGGAGCAAGGGAGGGCACTCATTAACTCTCCCGAGCCCAAACGTAGGGCTAGGAGTTGGGATGGTAGAGAGACCAGTGAGCCCCCTTCGAAAGAGATACTACGAGCTGAGATGAAAGGCAAGAGGCTCGATGTCGCCGGCTTAAGGTCAGACCTGGATGACATGGTAGATGGTACCCTGCCTTTGGAAAGAATGGAAATGTATGAGCAAGATGAAATACTGTTCATGGCAAAGGACATCACTCGAAAAGCGAGGGCAATTCATGAGAAGTTAGTCGAACTAGCAGGCAAATATATGGTGGACCTGTCAAAGACCAAAGCATTACAGGGGAACCACAGGCTACATTATTCAGATCGAGACCTAGATGAGAGGAGAACAATAGGATTGAAAACACACATAAGGGAATTGATCACTGGAATAAGGACATGGAGGGCACTAGATAAGTGGGAAGAGAGGTGGTCCAAGAAGGGGACCGTCAGGAGAACCACGCTTGGTATGACGCCAGGAAGACTGCAGGGAATAGAGGCATACCCTTTGCGTGAAGTCGCAAATGGGAACTATGTGCACGTCCCTTGGAGTAGGGGAGACTTAGCTGCTTTTACCACCTCCTTTCCCAAATTGCGGGAAAACCCAGTGGAGTGGTACAAGCAAGTTGAGAGATTTGTAAAAATATCAAAGGTCCTATGGATAGATCTGAACACGTTGTTTGACATTGTAGTGCCAGGAGATTTGTGGACGGCATGTAAGGTTAGCGCTGAGTGGCCCACAACGGAGCCGGAGAGAGATGCTAAGACAAATGGGCCGTCCGAGATTGTGATGGCAAAATTCGAGAGAGTGATGACTTGGCTGAAAGAGAAAGTGCCAATGCAAGACATAGATTGGGTCAAAATAGACCGGACAAGACAGGAACCCAAAGAGACAGTTCACGAATATTACGAGAGATTGTTGAAAGCGTTTAAACAGTATAGCGGTCTGGATGTAATGGATCCAAAGGACATAGGGCAATTTGTGTCCAAATTCGTCCTGGGTTTGAGACCGGATATTAGTTTAATGATTCAGCAACACTTGATTTGCTGGCAAAATAAACACCTAGATGAAATACTGAGGTATGCCAGGTACTGCTGTGATGAGATAGACTCCAAAGCAAAGAAACTAAAGGAGAAACTGATGGTGGTACAGATGCAGGCAGCCGGGAAGGGGGGACCGCAGCAACAGCAACAAGGCACAGGTACAGGAGGCAAGAAACAGTATAGCCAGAACAAGGGTAGTGAGGAGAACTCCACCCTTAAACCTAGAATAGACATAGCTGCCTTGAAGAAAACGACTAGGTGCCACCAGTGTAACGAGGTGGGGCATTGGAAACGCGAGTGTCCCTATAACGTTGAAATAGGAGAACAAGAACTAGAGGAGGAAGAGGTCCAGAGTGCGCCTACAAGAGGGGTAACGCCATACCAGGGAAAGGTGCTCAAAGGGGGGGGTCCTCCTCCCCGAGCCCAGTTCCCACAACCACCCAGAGTAGGGGCTATGGGCAAGACATATAGACAGATGCCTCTGTTTGTAGGTGGAGAGGAATGCTATTACGTAGATCCACTAACTGGACAGAGAGTGGAGAGAGAGGACTGCACCCTTGGAGCTGCCTTGGAGGTAGATCAGAGGGGACCCTACGTTGAGGCAGAAGTAGCAGGGTGCCCCACGACATTCCTAGTGGACACAGGAGCCACTCGATCTACGATCAGATCAGCGGCAGTTCCAGACCTACCCATGTCTGGAGAGACCATACAAGTGGTGGGGGTCGCAAACAGAAGAATAACCAGCCAATTGACAGAACCAGTCCAGGTGAAAATAGGGAAGTACAGCGATGAGCATCAATTTGTGGTTTGCGATTCTAGTCCGGTATGTCTGCTAGGAAGAGATCTTTTGTGCAAGTTAAATTGCACTATATACTGCACCCCGCAAGGAGTGGAAGTATTGACCAATGACGACGATGCTGACTTCAAAGTCGCAAATTCAAGAATCTGTGTGGAACTGTACCCCACTTTGACACTAGACGAGCTCCCCTGGGACTTGAGAGAGACAGTGGCACCAGAAGTATGGGACTTCACTGGAGAAGAGATTGGATTGGTCAAAGGGGTGGACCCAGTGAAAATTGTGGTAAAACCCCATGCTGAGTTTCCAAGAACACCCCAATACAAACTAACTCCAGAAACGATTGCAGGTATAAAGCCCGTGATCGAGTCCATGATTAAGCAGGGACTACTGAAGGAAATCGTGGGTAGTCCATGTAACTCCCCGATTATGGGTTTGCAGAAACCAAATGGGAAATTCCGGATAGTGCAGGACCTCCGAAAGATTAATAATATTGTTGTTTCGTGTTGTCCAGTGGTACCGAATCCATCAGTGATGCTGTTTCAGATACCATTCCAAGCTGAGTTGTTCACTGTGATTGATCTTTGTCAGGCTTTCTTTTCGATCCCTCTGGACGAAGAAAGCCATTTTCTTTTCGCATTTAAGCTGGAAGGTCGCGTCCTAACATGGTGTCGTATTCCTCAGGGGTATACAGAGAGCCCATCGATCTTTAACCAGCTTTTGAAGAAAAATCTTGAGAGTCTAGTGCTGCCCCAGAAGTCAGTTCTGGTCCAGTACATAGACGACCTCCTTGTGGCGTCAGAAACAGAAGAAGCTTGCAGGGAGGACTCCATTGCTTTGTTAAATCACCTAGCTGCAAATGGGCACAAGGTGTCCCCGGGAAAGTTACAGTACTGCCTGACAGAAGTGCAGTACTTGGGACACAGAATTGAGAAAGGCAAACGAAAAGTATCACCAGACAGGATAGAGGCGATCATGAAAATGAATGCGCCTAAAACACAGAGAGAAGTCAGGATGTTCCTAGGGATGGTGGGGTATTGCCGACAGTGGATTGCGAACTTTTCACTGAAAGCAAAACCCTTGCAAAAACTGACGCACAAGGAGGTGAGTGATCCGGTACCGTGGGACAAAGACTGTTTGATGGCATTCTTACAACTGCAAGAGGACCTGTGTCGTGCTCCGGCATTGGGAATGCCTGATTACGATAAACCATTTTTGCTTTACTGTTGTGAGAGAGAGGGATGCGCGTTGTCTGTGTTAGTTCAAATCCATGGGAATGCCCGTAGACCAGTTGCTTACTTCTCGGCTACTTTAGATCCAGTAGCCGCAGCGTTGCCCGGATGTCTCAAATCCGTTGCTGCAACGGGTGTCAGCATTGAGAGATGTGAAAATATTGTTATGGGGCACCCGTTAGAGGTATACGTGCCCCATTCCGTTGAACTGTTGATGACCAGGACCAAAACACAGCATCTGACCAATAGCAGGCTCACGCGCTATGAGCAAGTTATTCTTGCTGCAGAGAACGTGACCCTCAGGAGATGCTCTGTTTTGAATCCTGCCACCTTGATGCCACTTCCAAATGACATAGACGATGATGAATGTACAGACCATGACTGCCTCGATGTGACTGAACTATGCACCAAACCAAGACCCGACATCGTAGATGAGCCACTGGCTGATCCAGACGAAATTTTCTTTGTCGATGGCTCATGTGTAAGAGACGAAGTTGGGCAGTTGAGAGCAGCTTATGCTGTTTGTACAATTACTGGAGTTGTAGAAGCGGGATGCCTGGAAGGAGTACACTCCGCTCAGGTAGCCGAGATTATTGCCCTGACGCGTGCTTGCTTGGCAAGCAACCAAATTCGAGTCACCATATACACCGACAGCCAATATGGTTACGGGGTAGTTCATGATTACGGGCAGTTGTGGTCTCAAAGAGGGTTCATGACCTCTTCAGGCTCTCCCATTCGCAATGGAGAGTTTGTGCGCTTGTTGTTAGAAGCGTTGCAATGCCCAGCAGGTATCGCCGTTGTGAAATGCACCGCACATACCAGAAACATGGACTTCGTGTCACAAGGCAATAGATATGCCGACGAAGTCGCACGGTTCTGTGCAGAACAAGGGTACTCTTTCACAGAGGTGGAAGTGGGTGGAGTAAATGTAAGAACTGAATTAGCTATGATACTGGAGACTGTCGACTCCTGGGATGAATTGAAGTGCATGCAAGAAAATGCTCCTGATTTTGAAAAGGAAACATGGGAAAAGGCAGGATGTGTGGTGGGTGAGGCTCATTTCTGGGTCTCAGCAGATGGCAGAGCAGTGTTACCAAATGAGATGGTGAGCCCAATGGCTAGACAAATACATGGTCCTGTACACCTAGGGAGGGACGCTATGTTGAGAGTTTTTAGACAGACGTGGTATAATCCTAAGTTCAGAATAGCGGCAGAAGCAGTGTGCCAGCGTTGTGTGACCTGTCAGCAGTTGAATGTAGGGAAAAAGACACCAGTTGCACTGAGCCACATAGGGAGGTCGGGGGGTCCATTCAATCGCATGCAATTGGATTTCATCGAATTGCCGAGGTGCAACCGCCTCCGTTATGTCCTGGTGGTTGTTTGCGTATTCTCCAGGTGGGTTGAGGCATACCCTACACGTAGGTGCGACACCCTCACAGTGGCTAAGTTACTACTTAGGGAGCTCATTCCGCGCTTCGGGGTGCCGGCCTCTTTGGAATCGGATAGGGGAACGCATTTCAACAGCTCGCTTGTGAAAATGATTTGTGCGGCTCTGAACATAGACCAGAAATTGCATTGCAGCTATCGACCAGAAGCCTCAGGAATTGCGGAACAGATAAATAGCACCATTAAGGCCAGACTTGCAAAAGTGTGTGCATCAACGTCTCTGAGTTGGCCTGACGCGCTGCCATTGGTCCTTATGAGCCTCCGTAGTACCCCAGATAGAAGAACGGGGCTGTCACCTCATGAGGTGTTGATGGGGAGAGCAATGAGGTTGCCGTCTGTACCAACTACTGCACTGTTAAACATCACAGATGATATGATCCTAGATTATTGCAAGGGGCTGTCTGACGCCATTCATTCTGTGTCCCTTCAGGTGCAGGCTGCCGAAGTTCCATCGTGCCAGGACCTGTGCCACGACCTGTGCCCTGGAGACTGGGTGCTTGTGCGCAAGCACGTGAGGAGTAGCTGCCTGGATGTTCGTTGGCGTGGGCCCTTCCAGATCATCCTGATCACGAACACTGCCGTGAAGGTGGGAGGCCTGCCCAATTGGATCCACGCGTCACATACGCGGAGGGTTCCAGCACCTCTGGAAGAAACAGCTCCTCTCTCGGATAGACGTCCAGCTGAGGACCGAGAAGCCATAGAGGGGGCTAGCCAAGCTGTAGAGGTGCCAACAGAAGAAGGGTACGAGTCTGACCAAGCTGAATACGGTCAGCACAACAGCGAAACGGACGACGCTACTGAAGGAGAAAGTAGCTGGGAGTATGAATCGGACCCTGATCGGTCTGACAGAGAAGGTGAACAGACCAGAAGAAGGAGGAGTAGAAGGGTACGTGGAGAAGCTAGTTGGCCACAAAGAAGGAGCTCTAGCCTGAGGTCAACTCCAGAGATAACCCTTCCTCCGATATCAGAGGATTCAGACCCAGAAGAAGGTGCTCAGGGCGCTGAAGCACCGGCCTTGAGAAGGTCAAGAAGAGTGCGTGTGCCTAACCGCAGATACTCCACCCCTGAGTGGACATATCTGGCGACAAATGTCTTTGGAACAGAAAACAGGGAGGATCCGAGCGGTGGTGGTGTCCAGCTCTGAGCCCATCATCACAGTGGAGATACGACTGTTAGTACCCGGAATAGAACAAGAAGGGTCACTGACATTCATGCTCCCCAGACCTCCCCGCCTCAGTAAGATAAAGCACATGTTTTTCACAGAATTACAATTCCCCGATTTTGGTACCAAGATAACAGCCCATGAAGAGCACAATCTTCGTTTGGAAATATTGAACTATGCTGTCGAAGCTGCAGGCCCAAACCTGATTGTGGATGCTTAGAGACTTTGTAAATAAGCAAGAAGAAAAAGAAGATTACCTAGCGCCCAGGAAGCAGAGAATTTTAGGGACCTTCCCTTGAGTTGACGGAGAAGGGCTAGGGTTGTCTGTATTGAGCTATTAAAGGACCTTTTGCGAAGAAGGTTGTCAGCTTCCAGTTGTGTGGTTCTAAGGACAAAGGAGTAAAAGAGACTATAAAGGAACGAGAAGAAAGGAACTTTGTGCTGAGATACGAGAGAGCCATATTGTCTGACGAAATGGAAGCCGGCACCTCGAACCGCAGAGCTAAATGTATAATAGGCACACTAATAGTAGGAGTGATAATATTAATAGTTTTAGTAGTCACTGTTTCTTATGTAGAGGGACATGAGGAAGAGGCAAAGGTAACTGATGTGAAAGCTGTAGAAACGCCTACACCCACTGTTGCTGGTGAAAAGGGGGAAAACACTCAAGAGAAAGCGTTATTAGCTGCAGAAGCTCGCAGGTTACACGTAGATGAGTCCCAAGGCGACTTTAGGTCAAATGCTTACACTAAACTTCTATATGAATACGTGGATGCCATGGAGGTAAAAGACTGCTACGTCTGCATGCAGTTGCCGGCGTCTGTAGATGAAGGCATTAGATATCATCACCTCCCGCTGACATATGGCATTACATGTAGCTTATTGCTTAGTATATTCTATGGGAGAGATAGTTTTGAATACTACTTCTCCAATTATGACTCAGTGTTGCCAGAAGTCCCAAATTATAAGCAGATGAACAAATGGGACTACTGGAAGAGTGAAGACAGATTGGCCAAGTTCTTCATTCCTTGGATTACTTTAGATACTTCACATGCCCGTAGAAATAACCTGACATGCAAGGTGTCAGAAGTCGAGAAAAGGTTCATAGGGCAGGTGGATGATCGATACAGGAGACAAAAGATTTTGAAAAAATCTGGACAATGGAAAACAGATTGGACCGAGGAAGAGAAGGCACATAAAAGAAAGGGTAGTAGTGGTCCAATAGCTTTAGATAGAACGCAGAGAGGAAAGTTATGTCTTCACCGAGCCAAAACGTATTATGAAAATGTATACGTGGGAGAAGTCAGCTGTGAACATGCTTTCAACTTAGAGTATTACACCAAAGATTTCCTGAAGGGAATGCAAGTGATTCCAAATGTATATTTTGTTTGTGGAAGGAATGCCTATGTGAGACTACCCGATAACTGGTATGGATCATGTTACCTGGCAATTATCTTCCCCAAAATATATCATGCCCAAGATTTAGAGATCATCGAGGGCAAGACATCAGCGAGAGGAAGGAGAGATATAGGAGACGCAGAAATGGTCGGAGATGTATTTGGAGCTGTGTTCCCTATGTTGGGATTAATCCTTAATGATGTCAAAATTAGACGACTGGCAACAGTCGTAGACAGGTTGTCTGCCAGCACTGCTCAGTCCTTAATGCTGGTAGAAGGAGAGATGCAATCGATAAGGGCTATGGTTCTTCAGAACCGTCTTGCCTTAGACGTCCTATTAGCAAAAGAGGGCGGAGTCTGTAAGGCTTTGAAGGTCCAGGAATGTTGCACCTACATTCCAGACAATTCCAAACCCCTTGAGAAAGTTATTAGGAACATAACTGATATTCACAAGGAGATCGAAGACCTGAGTAGAGAAAATGTCTGGGAAAAGGTGGGCCACGGGATGAGTGAAGCTGGAGGTTGGCTCACCTCATTAGGCAAAAGCTTTGTGTGGTATATCCTGAAACCTATCATCATAATATTGATCTGTGGGATCGTGTTGTGGGGATTGGTGAGGGTATTCAAATGGTACAGAGTCAGGAAACTTGAAAAGGCTCGGGAGGAACAGCTGCAGAGATTGGCTGCCATACAAGATAATCAGTACAGGAGTCTGAGGGCTCTGGAAACGCAGAAACGAGGTATGCTAGCAATCACTGCAGTTTAAATGTTAGTGATGACCCCGAGAGGTCATCAAAGGGGGGAACTGAGAGAGCGCAAACTGACTTAAATGTATAAGTACCTCACACTTACATGTAGTAAGCACAAGTCATGAAGAGAAATGCCATGAGTGCTAATAGTACCTGCAACTATATCCTGAAATGTATAGTTAACTTAGAAATTTAAGTAGAAGTGGAACTAATGCAGAAATGTGTGAAATCATATGATTTTATTAGATGTGATAATTCCTGAATCCATGTCGTGTAGCTGCTAAATGTAAGATGGCATGCGGGTAAACGTAGAACGTGGTAGGCCTCAGGGCCAGAGATGTGTTTCCTTTCACGACATGGATTGCACTAATGCTTAGCAATAAGAATTGATGGGCCATGATTTATAGATGTGTTTATTGGATAACAGAACAAGAGTATTAACATGCTATTAACTAATGTAGGATTTGAATGTTATAATCATTATGAGAAATGCAGTAGGCCTGAAAATGTTATAGCCTTTGATTTACACGTATTAGTCTGGGCCGAGAAATGTTGCAGACCTTTTTGGAAGTCTATGAGAATTGGGGTCTTGGCCGCAGATGTCTGTCTGCAAGAGAAAGGGGGGATCCAATTATAAAGACATGAATAGAGGGTTGTTCAAGAGAAGGCCCAGACATGGAGGAGGGTTCCGGAATGTTTAAGGGGTATCAGCGGGCCGGAGAAGAGTCTGAGAAGCAAGGTCAACTCTTACGTACAAGGCCCAACACGAAGCAGCATGGAAAAAGCCAGAAAATATACCACGTGAGGGGCGTCTCTCGAGGGGCGTCCCAAATGTTGTTGACTGTTTTGTATTAGGGACAGCACCCCTGGGTGGAGTTAGAGCAGATGCCTGAGGACCCTCTAGAGAGCGGATGGGTAGGCAGAGAGGGGTCATGACTGGAGAATTGTAGGTTTTCACAAAGAGACTAAGAGTGGGTGACTTCCCTAGGGGGTCATTCACCGCTGACACCTTTTCGATAGGTTGGGACTTTGTTAAGTAGGGATACCATCTAGAGCAGGGTAGGGACAGCCTAACCTGTGGTTTTCCTCCAACTTAAATGTCGGAGAGATCTCAATACGTGTCTATGTTGATAGCTTTATTATTCTTAGAACTTGTATTAGTAGTCTTCTTTGCTCGTCTGAGGGTTTTCAGAGAGCACATGTATGTAATTGGGCCCGTGTATCTTGTGAATCTCATTCTGAGATGCCTATACTTGCAGCTTATCTTGACTATATAATAAATCTTTGAAAGCTAGAAGTTGTCTGTGGTCTTTCGGAGCGGAGTCCTTTATTGGGTGAACTAACTTGGTAAGAGATGCACTTTCTTCCCTCAATGACAGGCAATAAAAGTTCATTCGACCAGATCGGGGTTTAGATCAATAGTGATAAGATATCGATCAAAATCTCGCCCCAGCAATATAAATATATATATATACACACAGAACAAGCAAGTTGCCCGAATTGAGGAAGCCACACGGGATGCTTTGAAACCATTTATTCTCAGGATACAGTCGGCCTGTCACTCCTAGCACAAATGCAGCCAAACGCGTTTCGGGCGTAACCACCGCCGGCAAAAGAATAAAGCGGTTGCATGTTGGTTATTGTAGTTCACCCGACATCCAGACCTCTGTGGGTCCCGCCGTATCCTTAAAATGTACAATCTCTTTGATCACTGGATGTCGGGTGAACTACAATAACCAACATGCAACCGTGCACACGCCCACTGGGGCAGGATATTTATTGTGCGTAGCTGGTTCACTAGCCGCTTTATTCTTTTGCCAGTGATCAAGGGCGGTGGTTACACCTGAAACGCATTTGCCTGCATTTGTGCTGGGAGTGACAGGCAGACTGTATCCTGAGATTAAATGGTTTCAATGCATCCCGTGTGCCTTCCTCAATTTGGCAACGTGCTTGTTTTGTGTATATATATATAGGAGCAAGGTCTCCGTAGAGACCGAAACGCGTAAGGTGTTGCTGGTTGCTGAAAATAAAACCTACAATCGACTAAAAACCAGTGTGGTGTAATTTGAATAACACACGGGAGTGCACGAGGAACCAACTTCTCTGCAAGGAGAAAAGCTGAATTTATATATATATATATATATATATATATATATATATATATATTACCTACTGGCGGTCGCCAGTAGGTAGTTATAGTTAGAATTATTTTGAATAGGGAAATCGCAACATTCTATTGGGAATAACTTTGGCGCCGGTTGAGGAATCTGCCTAAAAATTTCCTCAAATTTGCCTTGCGGCGCTCCAGTCCTTCCCTGAAAGTTTGGGGGGGATTCGTCAAGCGGGGACCAAGATAAAAAGGGGTCCCAAAACGTGTTTTCCCCATGTTAATTTCCATAGGGCGGTCGACCTCACTTTTAGCCCGAACGGCTGAATGGATTTCCACCAAACTTGGCAAAATTGTAGGGACTGGTAGCCCGATGTGCCTTTGCTATGTCTCAAGATATGTTCTCCAGTGGATTTTGAGTAATTTAGGATCAAAAAAATATATATATCTATAAGCGCGTCCCGGTACGCGCACCGGGGCGCGAACCAGCGCGCTACGCGATTTCGCGCGCGGAAACCTGATTGGCTCTCGGGTGTCTATCAACATTCCAAACAGTCCGGAGCGGCCGCCATCTAGTGTCTCGGTAGGATCGAGACACAAGAGGTGGCAAAAACAAAGAGGGAAATGTCCAAAAGGGGGCAGAGTAGACCCCCCCCCCCCTGACCCACTAGGTTTGATGTGGGGGCCATAAAAGGGCCCCGCGGGGCAAATAAAAAATAATTTTTTTTTCGATTTGCGCGGGGGGAGTGCCCGGTACGCGCACCAGGGAGCGGACCGGGGAGCATACCATGGGGGGAAAAGAATGACAGAGTTTTAAAAAAATTTAGCCTTTTTTTATAAATTGGAGGTAGTTCTAAAAAGAACTGTTTTTTGTCTTCTTTTTGTTGTTTTATATTTTTTTTAATGTTTTTTTGAACATTTTGTACTTTTTTTGGCTTTTATGAACTATTTTATATTTTTTTGTTATTTTTATGGGGAGAAACAAAAAACAAGGAATTGAAAACGGCTCAACTGGAGCAAAAAAAAAACAGGAAAAAATTATGGATTTTTGGGGCAATTGTGGTTGTCACCAGCACGGTTGATGAGCTTTATGCTTTGCTCACCATAGGTGATGGTTTTCCCACAAAATATACAAGTGATCTTGTATTGCCCAAACTGGGGTTGAATGTTTGGGACCATCGCCCTTGTCTCTGGTCCCGATGGAGTGGGTTGCTTTCTTTTTGAGGTGCTGGGTGAAGATTGGGGAGGGTTACTGGCCAGTTCTCTCACCTCTGCCGCAGCATAGTTGTTAGGGTGCTTGCGTTGCATATGGCGAATCATGGTGTGATTACCAAAAGAATATTTTTTGTAGGGTTCCCCCTAGAAAGTTCACAGCCACAGATCAGACAAGTCACTTTTGCTGCATTGACTTTCTTCTGGCCTTTTGGGTATTTAAAAAACTCCCAAACAATGTGCTCTCTTGGTTTGTAAGGGGGATTGTCTTCAGGAAGGAACGTCCTCTCCTCCTCCTCTTCCTCCTCCTTCTCCTCTTCTTGACCACCAATGTGGTGTTGTGGTGGTCCTTGTGGTGGTGGTGGTGCAGATGCTCCTGCGGCTGCTGCTACTGTAGCCATTTCTCAATGAATGAAAACAGGTCTTCTTCACTCAAAGAACAAAGTGAGAATGAGGAAAAAAGGTGGGGGCTTTCATCATTAGGAAATTAAAACTGTCCTGAACAAATGAAAAGTGTTATTTTCAGGTCACATGACCAGGGCTTTCATCATTTGGAAACCAAAACTGTCCTGAACCAATAAAAAGTGTTATTTGTAGGTCACATGACCCGACGCGCGTATGCTACGCGTAAACGCGTCGGATGGGTATGTAGCGCGATCGTATGCGCTCAAGTGCTTCCAGGTGCGCTTACGCCGTGCATATCACGCGGACGCGGCTACGCGATACGTCACAATAATGTTTTCTTTCGCGGCAAAAGCGCTAACGGGACGCTCACCGGTACACGCCCTGGGGCGCGCAGAAAGAATGCGCTTACTGGTGCGCTCACCGGGACGCGCACCGGGACGCGCACCGGGAGCGCTCCAGGGCAAAAAAATTTAAAAAAAAAAAAACATGAACAATATACATAAAAAAAATAGTATTACATAAATATACAATATAGGATTCATTATAAAAAATATTACATTTCATACCTATATAAATTTGCTATTAAAAAACCTTTGAAATTCACTGAAAAAACCAAAGGTTTCACACTAGTTATAGTTAGGAATTAGCATTTAAAAAACCTATGAAATTCACTGAAAAAACCATAGGTTTCACACCAGTTATAGTTAGGAATTAGCATTTAAAAAACCTATTAAATTCACTGAAAAAACCATAGGTTTCACACCAGTTATAGTTAGCTGGAAATTTTACTGACATAAAACCATTGAAATTCCCACGTTATAGTTAGTTGGACTCACTATAACTTGCGCGCCTGCAATGCACTGCTGATGACGTCACATATTACAACACTCATGACATGGTCATGACATCACTGATGACACCATCCTTGTGACAGAGTGACAGACCTCCTGTCAGTGTAATGTAACCCTTGAAACACATATTCAAAAATAGAAACTAACATTTTCCAAAAAATGGAGATACCCATACCAGTTACAACAACCAATTCAGTAATTCCACCATCTATATGCACATCCACTCATTCAGCAACAGTTCTATATGTCACTCATACATATACTTACTCATCATATGTAGTGATACACATATACATCCTGATACACACCAACAGTCATCCAAAAGTTATTCACACACATACTCACACATGCAAATAAACTATTGAATATCCATTAATTTGCATATACATCTATACACACACTAGCACATTACTTCTAAGGAAACTTACACATACTTACTCTCTTAAACAATCACTTATAGAAACACATACTTATTTAAACAGGAACTCTTTCAATCTCTCACTCTCACATATACTCCCTTATATACATCAATACTCACATATACTAGATTAAAACATATGTAGTTACTGATAAAGACACTATTGAGGCAGGCATTCAGTCACTAACACACACATATACACACTCATCCACCCATACAGTCCTGCACATAACCTGTCTTCAAAACACATACAAACAGTGAGTCAGTCAGCAAACCATGCAGCCACTTATACACAAAGTGAAACACTGATACATATATTTAAATATTTAAAAAGTACTCGCTAATATATGTATTCACTAAGATACACTTAATAAGCAAGTTAACCAATCAATATTTTATTTAAAAAACATCCATTTACACACTTATTTAAACATTTATTCTTCCATCGACCTTTACAAATACATATATAAAACATATTTATTTTTCAGAAAGACACACATTCACTGGATGGTGTCATCAGTGATGTCATGAGTGATGTCACTGACCCTGTCATGAGTGATGTAATATGTGACGTCATCAGCAGTGCATTGCAGGCGCGCAAGTTATAGTGAGTCCAACTAACTATAACGAGGGAATTTCAATGGTTTTATGTCAGTAAAATTTCCAGCTAACTATAACTGGTGTGAAACCTATGGTTTTTTCAGTGAATTTAATAGGTTTTTTAAATGCTAATTCCTAACTATAACTGGTGTGAAACCTATGGTTTTTTCAGTGAATTTCATAGGTTTTTCAAATGCTAATTCCTAACTATAACTAGTGTGAAACCTTTGGTTTTTTCAGTGAATATACATATATATATATATATATATATATTCAATGGAAAAAACAAAGTTTACATGGACGTTTTCGTTAGAAAATAGAATTGAAAAGACCTTAGAATTTCACTGAAAAAAACCAAAGGTTACAGGAACGTTGTAGTTAGGCTCACATTTCACTCATATGAAACCACTGAAATTCACTAGTTATATTTAGCTGTGCTAACTATAACTGATGTACCCACAATGCACTGCTTATGACCTCACATATTACATTACTCATGACATGGTCAGTGACATCACTAATGACATCTCAAGTTACATCACTGATAACATCAAACACAGACTCACTCACACACGGACTCACACACCCATACAACCTCTCATACACCCACTCACACATCCATACAACCACTCGCACTCATTCTCACACTCACACACCCACTCACTCATCCATAGAGCCACTCACACATCCACTCACTAACTCACTCAAAGACCCACTCACACAACCACTCACTCACTGATACTGCTACTCATTCAATCGTTCAGCCATACAAGCACTCACAAAGCCAAAGATTTACCAATACACCTTATCACAGACCCACTTATTCACCCACACAACCACTCACACACCCACCTACTCACTCACACAGCCTCTCAACAGAGCCATTCATACACCACTACACCATTTACATACCCATTCACACAGCCATACAATCACTCACACCTTTACTCACTCACTCATACAGCCACTTATTCTCCAATACTGGCACTCTCACACCCACTCACTTAACCAAACACCCACCCACACTGCCACTCACTCACCCATACAGGCACGCACATAACCAATCACTCGCAAATACAGCCATTCACCTGGCCACTCACTCACCCATGCAGCTACTCACACACCCTAATATTTACCCATACAGCTACTCTCACACACCCATTCAGCCACTCGCACACAGATACACATAGTCACACAGCCACTAACATAATATATGATGGAAATAGTATAGTAGTAGTACACAAGGTATACTAATTTAACTTTTGTAGTTCCATAGTATATATGTTTAACACTCATAAATGTTTAGAAAACACTCACAATCACTGGATGATGTCATCAGTGATGTCACTGACCATGTCATGACTGAGGTAATATGTATCATGGGAAGCATGCTTACTAGGCTTTTACCCCAGACCAAAGAAACACAAAATCACAGCATGGTTCACTGATCTAGGCCTTATAGTGGCCAAAAGGTTTATAACAAAACAATGGGTATGGGCACAATCTGCCATCCTAAATAGCTGGAGAAACTCACTTGTAGTATGGGCTCAGGCAGGAAGCACGGAGTTACAATGGGAGGAAATAGCAGGATTGCACAAATACCCCATTGCGCAGCATTGGCATATCATGCTGGTGGAAGTAAAGTACATAGACAGGGAAGATGGGACTAACTTCCGGCATGCGGTGGATGAGCGATATTTAGATGCTGATCGTCATGCACCCTGTACCTCTGTCTCACAATGAACAAAAATTCTGTCATGCCCATGAAGGATTAAATTGGGAGCACAAAATACTAAAGACGTGAGAGAACTAGCTGGTCATCTCACAAGATACTGAAAAAGGGACGAGAAGTTCAAACTGTGGAATAAAAGAACATATATGACTACCTTTCCAAAACATTATGACCCAGCCGCAGCGGACTGAAGATGGCTTTTCTTTTTCACCTTTATTTGATTAATTGGTTTAAAGAAAAAATTGAACCACATTTGCATTAAATTGTATCATTGTGTAGACAAGTATGATATAGGATTACATAGTACATATTGAAAGGGCAATTGAAACAACCCACTTGGGGATAGGGCAGGGTACATTATGGAAAACTCGATGTATATCCGGTTACAGCCCATATGCGATATGTCTCCGCAAGTATGCGTACCAGCTACATATGAATGCATAGGGGCGAGATATGCATGGTGTTCTGCATCTGATATGCATAGCTAAACACACAAACAAATGTCTATTATCTTTGCAGTAACTGTCTCGCTGTTTTCCCTCATGTATTATGTTTTATTTTCTTTCTTTCCTCTACTGTATACATCTAAAAAAAATAAGTGAGGTAATATGTTAGGTTATAAGCAGTACAATTGCGGGCTCATAAGTTATAGTTAGCTCAGGTAAAAAATAACTGGTGAATTTCTATTTTTTTTTTACCAGTGAAATGTGATCCTAACCATAATGTTCTGAGACAT